>NC_051069.1:79209909-79439909 GCF_004664715.2 Peromyscus leucopus
AGTACTACCCAGCAGAGAAAAACAATGAAAGCATGAAATTTGCAGGCAAATGGATGGAACTAGAAAAAATCATCCTGAGTGAGGTAACCCAAACCCAGAAAGACAGTTATGGTATGTACTCACTCATAGGTGGATTCTAGATATAAAATAAAGAACAATCAGACCACAACCCATAGAACCATAGAGGCTATATATATAGCATGGAGGTCCCGAGGATGACTGTGGCATATAATAAATTTCAGTTTTACACAATTATTGAAAAAAAGTAGCCAAAATGAATGGAAACACATGAACTATGAGCCAAAGGCTGAGGGGCCCCCAGCTGGATCAGGCCCTCTGAATAGGTGAGCCAGTTGATTGGCTTGATCAGTTTGGGAGGCAACTAGGCAGTGGGACCAAGTCCTATGCTCATTGCATGAGTTGGCTGTTTGAAACCTGGAACTTATGCAGGGACACTTGGCTCAGTCTGGGAGGAAGGGACTGGACCTCCCTGGACTGTGTCTACCAGGTTGATCGCAGTCCTTGGGGGAGGACTTGTCCTGGAGGAGGTGGGAATGGGGGGTAGGCTGTGGGTAAGGGGAGGGGGTGGGAGGGGGGAGAATAGGGGAACCCGTGGCTGATATGTAGAACTGAATGGTATTGTAAAATAAAATATATATATAAAAATTATGTGTATACTTGTATTTATGTGTGTGGATATATGCACATTAGTGTAGGTAGTCATAAAGGATCCAGTTATACCCATTATATTTACATCATCCATATCAGGTGACTTATGGCCATCTGTTACTCCAGTTGTAGAGGGATCTTGCTGTGGGTTGTCATTCTGTATGCTGTGAATATGTGTTGCTCTGATTGGTTGATTAATACAGCACTAATTGGCAAGTAGCCACGCAGGAATTATAGGTGGGGTAAGCAGATGAGGAGAATTCTGGGAAGAGGAAGGGCTGAGTCAGGAGACACAGAGGAAGCAAGATGACAAGGCATAACTGAGAAAAGGTACAAAGCCACATAACTAAACATAGATAAGAATTATGGATTAAATTAAGTATAAGAGCTAGTCAGTAATAAGCCTGAGCTAATGGCCAAGCAGTTATAATTAAAATAAGCCTTTGTGTGTTTACTTGGGGGACATGAGTGGGAGAGATTTGTCCTGACCACTGGCTGGCCGGGACATAGGAAAACTTCCAACTACATGATCTGATACCTCTGACCTCAGAATTGTGAAATGTATTGGAATCTAATCATATGCCACTCCTTGGCATGTACCTAAATCATTAGACATCCTATTGCAAAGATACTTACTCAGCCATGTTCATTGTCATTCTATTCACAATTTGTTAAGAAATGGAAACAAACTGGATGTCCTTCAACTAATTAATAGATGATTAAAATGTGGTACATTGCATAATAGAATTCTATTCTATTGTATAAGAAAGCAAAACTATGAAATTTGAAGTTAAATGGATGGACCTAGAAAATATACTGATTGAGGTAACTCATACTCAGAAAGAGAAATGGCAAATTTTCTCTTTTATTTGTTCATTCTAGCTTGGAAGTTGTAGATGTGAATATGTAACCTAGCGTAACTACAGATAATAGGAAAGCAAAAAGAGACCATGTTGAGAGAGAAAAAAGAAGGGGAACTAGCAGGATACAGGTGCTATGAAGGGAGAGATGGATAATGAAAGGGGACGACTTTTAACTGGGGAATAGAGAGGGAGGGCAGTAAAAGGGGAGGGGAGGAATACATAACATTAATGATGTTAAAAATATAAGGAATCATTATTTTATGTTTGTTTAAAATTACAAATTATAAGTATATGTGTATGCAATGTATTATGTATATTACCTATACTTCATTATATATTCACATGCATACTCTCTTTGGGAAGGATTAGGAGATGTGGCCTTTTCAGAGTTGGTGTGGCCTTGTTGGAAGAGGTGTGATGCTGGGAGTTGGCTTTGAAGTTTCAAAAGTCTTACTGAAGCCAGTGTCTTCTATTGACCGCAGATCAGATTGTAAGGCTCTCAGCTACTGATCCAGTGCCATGTCTGTCTGTTTTTCACCATGATGATCATAAACCAACCCTCTAAAACTGCAAGCAAGCCCATAATTAAATGCTTTCATTTATAAGAGTTTCCTTGGTCATGGTGTCTCTTCATAGCAAGACAACAGTAACTATGATAGTTTCTGAACTCATTCAATAGCTGTTTTTCCAGTCTTAGAATGCATAAATGGAATAAGGATAGGTACATAAATTGTTTGTGTGTACAAATAAAATTTTACAGTTTGTGATACTGGTCCACCCAAGAACTATAGACTATCTAACAAAAGGGGCCAGGAACCAGAGTCTGGCTATCCCAGAGACCTAGGATAGAACCAAACACAACTGGCAAATAAATAAATAAATAAAATAAAAAATAGTTATAGTTAATGACATGATTTCTAATGATACTCTACTATACTGGTAGACAGAAGCCTAGCATAATCATCATCAGAGAGGTTTTATCCAGCAATTGATGGGAGCAGATGCAGAGACCCACAACCAATCATTAGGCAGAGTTTGGGGAATCCTGTGGAAGAGGGCAAGGAAGGATTGTAGGAACCAGAGAGGTGAAGGATACCTCAAGAAAATGTCCCACAGAATCAACTAAGTAGGGCTCATAGGGGCTCAAAGAGACTGAACCAGCAATTTGGGACCCTGTATGGGTCTGACCTAGGCCCCCTGTCTATGTGTTATGGTTGCACAGCTTGGTGTTCTTGTGGGAACCTCAATTAAGGGATTCCTCAGATCAGATTGGCCTATGGCCATGTCTGTGAGAGATTGTCTTGACTGATGATTAATATGGGATGGGTCAACATACTGGGCCAGCATTTCTTTATACAGTTGGGTCTCAGCTGTAAAATAAAGCTAGCTAAACAAGAGCCAGTGAACAAGTGAATAAGCAACATTATTCCTTGCTTTGGCTCCTGCCCTGACTTCCCAATAATGGATTGTAACCTGGAAGTGAAAACTGAAATAAAACAATCTTACCCTAAGTATCTGTGGTGGTTTGAATGAGAATGGTCCCCATAGGTTTATAGATTTGAATGCTTGGTCACTGGGAAGTGGCACTATTTGAAAGGATTTGGAGGTGTGGTCTTTTTTGAGGAAGTGTGTCACTGGGGGTGGGCTTTGAGTATTCAAAAAGCCCACTCCAAGTCCGGTGTCTTTGCTCTTGCTGCTTGCCTGCAGATATGGATTAGAACTCTCAGTTTCTTCTCCAGCACCATATTTGCCTGCATGCTACCATACTTTCCGCCATAATGACAATGGACTAAACCTCTGAAACTGTAAGCAAGCCTCAGTTAAATGCTTTCCATTATAAGAGTTGCTATGGTCATGGTGTCTCTTCACAGCAATAGAACACTGACTGAAACATTTGCTTTTTGGTCATGGTGTTTATTACAGCAACACAAAGCAAACTAGAACACACTTCTCTGTCACACAACTCAGGAAATATTATAGAACAGGGGGCAGAAAAAAATTTAAGAGCCACAGATAAAGATGGACTAGAGCAAAACAGTGTCTTCTGGATGTGATAGAACCACTTCACTCAGAAACTCACAGCAGCTGTCGTTTCCTGCAGATGACTAGGCCAGCGCACACTCCAGTATGAAGGTGGGAGGAGCTCATGAACCCTCATTCATAGATGAGAAGCTATCAATAATTAATGGCTTTTAAAAGAGAGTTGGTCTTCTATTAGAATACGGTGCCCTTATAGATCAACCATACTCCAGTGGATGATTTCACACCCATGAATATATGGGAAACACAAATAGAATTCTGTGGGTTATATTTTTTTAAAGATAATATGAATTTAGGAGGGGGTAAGGAAGTTATTGGTGGACCTAGGAAAAATTAGGAGGCAGAAATGATAAAAATACATTATATGCATGCATGACATTCACAAATGGTTAATGAGATATATTTTAAGTTAATAATAATGATTCCAAAGTATCAGACTTATGAATTCTAATGACTACCTGCCTATATGAGAAAACACAAACTTGTCTTACATAAAATTTAGAAGATTTTATAAACAGACATTAGGTTTATTTTATGTGGATAATATACAATAAAATGCACATATATCATAAACACACAATTTGGATAGGAAGTCATTTAATAATGATGTTCAATGAAATAATGCTTGGGTGGCATGGCTTATGTGTGGTTATTGTGCAGTTTGAATGCCAGACTTTACACACCATGCAGTATTCTATTTTCTTAGAACATCTCAGGCAACTTTTCCATAAAAATAAATATCTAAATCAATATAAAATTTAAACTCATTTATCTCAGTCTTTTTCTTTTGTAAAAACAAGATCTCTAGCATTACATTTATTTGAAGTTTGTTTTTGCAGAACAAATACCTGTGTGGAGCAAAAAACACAAGCTAGGAAAACTGCTCTTCTAGGAATAATGCTGAGGTAGCCACGGCTTGTAAATGCACACACAGTTCATATGTAGCTGTGCCTGTCTCTGGCTGCACTAAGAAATGAAGTATTGTTATATCTGCATAATCATTTTCTTTGTTTTTTTTTCCATTGGTCTGTATCATTGTCAGGGTTCTGTGGATGAAGTTACAAATGACAGAATCATTAACACCATGCCAACTTTTAGACACTTAAAACACTGTTTTTTTTTTTTTATTGTTAATGTGTCACAGTTGGGAACACAAATACAAAGACAGGATTCCCATATACCAAATGAGTGCATTCCACTCTAATACAGGGCCTCTAACAGGAAAGGAGAGAACTTGGATTTGGGTAATTGAGCTCATCTGTACCACTAAAGTCTGCTCTGATGCCCCGCACTTTCCACTTGCCTAACAGCCAGTTTCTCTCTCTTTTCAACTTCCTCTCTTGATGCTAAAGAGCAGAATCATTAGGCCTTCACTATATTCTTTAATAGACTCGGAGTTTGCAATCACAACATTATTTCCCTCTGGGATGTGATTTCGTGTTTGTTTTCTGAACTTCCTGCAGAATTTTTAAGTCCCTAAAAACAGAGACTAAATCTTCTAAAGACAGACTATATAATACAATTAAAAATGTACTTCAATGAAGCACATATGGAATTTAAATTTAACTGAACTAACATTGTTTGATACTTGTAGAGAAACTGACACAAATGTCTCTCTGTTTAACATTCACAAATATAAATGAATGTAATATAGTAATGACCAAAAGATCACAAACATTGCTTTATTCACTGTATTTGGTACCATGATCAAATTCTGATTACTTTTATTTCTCACCCTCTTTTACTTCTTCATATCTGTCCATCTATCCTCCTTTTCCCATGTTCATGTCTTTTTGTTGTGTTTATTGAGCCATTAAGTTTAATTAGAACAATCCTTATGGCCATGGTTTTATAGGTATCCAATAGAGCCTGGTGAGCTCATCAGTGGGTACATATCTGAGATACCAGATTTTTCTCTCCACTAATGCTCCAGTAGCCAGTAGTTCAGAAGGGAGAAATAGGTTCCTATGAGACCTTCCAATATCCATGACTGATTATTGATAGGTTGAATCTTGTAAAGGCCCAGTAAAGGCAATCACAGCATGTATACTCACGATTTCAAGGGCTACACCATACCCAGAAGATACTCCACTGCCCTTCTCCATATCTTCTGGCTATTACGTTCTTTTCCTCCTCCTTCCATCATGTTTCTTGAGCCTTACAGGAAATGGAATGAATGTCCTGTTTAGGAATGAGCACTCAACCGTCTTTTATTTCCCCCTTGGTAATTTGAGAAGCCAAGTTTGATAAACTACGAGTATTTCTAGAGAGAGGCTTCTCTGATAGAGAGAGGCTTCTCTGATTAAGGTGCAGAGCAGAAGTTTTCTGTGAGTAGAAACACAGGTGCTTAGAATGCAGCATGATGTCACATCCGTTAGCTAAATGACAAGGTCCCTTGTAGGACCTATTACCCATGCAGTCATGAGTTTTTGAACAGGTTGACAGTACCAGGCCAGAAATCCTAGTGTGTCTGAAATCCAAGTATTGGTGAAATTATTAAGGCTACTCCACGTAGTTAAAAGGGAGATTTATTTAATGGCGTAACTTACAAATGAAGGGATAGGTAGGTGGCGGGTTCTGGGAAAGATGCAGCGCAGTCCCGCGGTGTTCTCTGGAGAACTCTCCTCAGTCTATTTCTAGCGTCCAAGGTCCAAGCAGTGAATGTTTGTTGTCTCTGTAACCACTGTGTCACTGTTGAACCAGTGGACACATCTTGCCTTGTGGTTTGCTCTTACAGTTTGTAGAGTTCACAGCTGTGTAAGACCACTGGTGGGTTTTTTCCACCATAACTTCCTTAGTAGCACTTTCTGGTATCATAAAAGCTGGAGAGCATGGAGGAAGCTCCAGCACTGTTTCAGATTGGTTTTGGTGTATTTTACAGCCACAGCATATGGTATCTTCGGCAACAGGGTCTTATTGTTTAGTTCTGTTGGGCAACCAAGAGTGATGCCAAGGGCCTGTATTATTTTAGTGACCTCTAGAGTTTCCCTGACTAACAGCTCATGAGGAGGTGTTCCACACTTGGCCCTAGGATTTTTGTTTTAATGATCGATGGCTTCGCAGAGCAGCTTTATATGACCAAACATAACACCCTCCTTCTCAATCCTACTATTTTTAACTTATATTTTTAACTGTTTTGCATAAATTTCAAGATGGCTTTTTTGTACACCCCTTATTTTGTTTACCCCATCATTTTCCTCCCCCCCCACCTCAGGCCTGTTAAACATCTCCACTCTCAATATTCCCATCTCTACTTTCATATCACTTAGCATGAGGATTTGGGTTTGAATTGCACTGAACTTGCAAATTAGTTTTAGTAACATGGCCATTTTCACAATATTAATTCTTCTAATATTTGATCATATGAGGCCTTTTCATTTTTTTGTACTTCCCACTATTTGTTTTTTCAGTTTTAAAGCATTAATTCTAGAGGTCCTTCACCTCCTTAGTTATATTACTCCATGACTGCATGGTTCATAGGTCCTACAAGGGACCTTGTCATTTAGCCAACTGTGATTTTTCTTTAAAAACTCACAGTTCTGTATTTTAGGTCTAGTTAAAATGTAATGGAAAAGGCAGAAAATACTTGGTAGTCTATGTATTCTTCAAAATTCTTTATGGAAAAAAGGGCAGGATAGATGCATAGAGCTTGAGATGTAGAAATGGAGATGGACACAGAAAGTTTAAGAAACTGGCTTTTATCATTGTAAAGAGTGGAAAGTTCAAATTTTATAGAGTAGGTTTAGAGGCCAGAGATCCAAGGAAAAGCCAATTTTGCAATCTGAATTAGAAAGCAGTCCTTTGGAAAATGCTCTGTCTTTTGTCAGAGGTTAATATTTTTCTATAAAGGTATTCCATTAATTGTGTAAAACATACTCATGTTATGGAGGACAGTGTGCTTTACTTAAACACTACTGCTTTAAATATTTTGATAATTAAAAGATAAATTCATTAAGAACATAAAATATTTATAAAATAATTGGGTCAATGGCTAAGTTGATACATGAAATTAAATGTCACACTCCATATGACCCATCTCTTTTCTTTCCTTAAGTCTAAAACGCAAAAACAATTTTGAAGTGCAAAGCTGTTATAAGAACCCTTGTGGAATTCTTTCTTGTTAACGAAAGGAATGTTTAATACACAGACAAGGAGGGATAGCTGTAGCAGGCTTTCTTATGGGCCACCAACCAGTTCCTAGAACATGACATGGAGACTTATTATTAGTTATGAATTCTTGGCCTTATCTTATGCTTGTCCCACTATCTCTTATAATGTAATTTAACCTGTTTCTCTTCATCTACAGTTTGGCTCAGGGCTTTTTACTTTTTTTCATTCTTCATGTCCTATTCCATGTTTGGCTGGCTGGTGGTTGCCTGGTTGGATGGCCCTGGGCATCTCCCTCTCTTTCTCCCCTGTTCTCTTCTCTCTCATTTTCTCTCAAGCCTAGATGATTTCTCCTACTTATTCTCTGTCTGCCAGCCCCACCTATCCCTCTACTGCCTGGCTACTGGCCATTCAGCTTTTTATTAGACCAATCAGGTGCCATAGGCAGGCAAAGTAAAACAGCAACACATCTTTACATCATTAAACAAATGCAGTTTAAACAAATGTGACAGACCTTTACATAGTTAAGATAATATTCTGCAACACAAACAAATGTAACACACCTTAACATATTCCACAACAGATAGCTCAACAGTTAAGAGCACTCTTTACACTTGCAGAGTACCCTGATTAATTTTTCAACTCCTACACAGTGGCTTACAACCATCTATTATTTCAGTTTCATAGGGATCTGATGCCTTCTCCTGATCTCACTGTGCACCAGGCATAAGCATGGAGCAATACATATATGCAGGCAAAATACATAAACAAATAAATAAGTCTTTGAAAAGTTAAAAGGAAGAGTCAAGAGTCAATATATAGGATCAATAGTTTTTGTTATCGAAGTCATAAGAGGTTTTGTGTGCTGTGGGATGTTCTGTACGCTGTGAATAGGTGTTGCTCTGATTGACTGATTAATAAAAAGATTATTGGCCAGTAGCCAAGGCAGGAAGTATAGGCGGAATAAACAGACAAGGAGAATTCTGGGGAGAGGAAGGCTGAGTCAGGAGATGCCAGTCTGCCATCCAGGGAGCAGCATGTAATGGCACACAGGTAAGCCACGGAACATGTAGTGACATATAGATGAACAGAAATGGGCTGAGTTTAAGTGGAACTAGTCAGTAGTTAGAACACAACCATACTCCTGTGCGTTGTTACTTCTGTGCCAAATACAGAGAATCTGATATCAAGTATTTGATGCCTGAGACTAAGAGACAGTTCCAAATTGAGAAGTTATGATCTAACACTATTTTAGGTATGACAAATTGATTGTTACTTGTTCCTACCAATGTTCACTACTAGAACTATAAGTTATAAACATTTTAATAAGATTGTTTAGTATATCCATAAATACTGTACTCCAATTTCCTCTTATTTGTCTAAATTCTTCCACAAAACACAATCATCAATGCTTCTGTTGGGAAAGTAGCATGAAAATATTTGTCTATATGGGAAAGAAAAGTCCTGTGTTTGGGTCATGTACACAGAGAGGTAGCTTTCTGGAAAGGGTCTACTTTATGTTGAAGATGAGAATGAGTAAGGTAGACAGACAGTAAAGTGTCAAAGAGCTTAGAAAGGGGACTTTTGGAAGGTGGGTGAGTTGCTCACAACACTGCAAAGAAGGATGCTATTCAGCAGGCTGTATTCTCTCTTTGATGCATGCATTTTCCATTAGTAGGAACCACACGTGCATTTTCAGAGAACATTATGCTGTGTGCAGTGTACAGGAAAGGAAAACACAGGAACAAGACTTTTTAAAGACTTTTATTTTCTTTTAAGAAAGAAAGGTGAAGCAAGATAGGATAGAACCCCTAGACCATTTTGTGTCTGTACTCCTATGGTGATAATTATGACTGTGGATGCCGAAATGAAAGCATGCACTTTTAAAAGATTCTAAATGTAGTTACGTGCCCTCCCACTCATGGGTAAGACCAGATTTAATAGCTTATTTGAGACCTGGTACTTCAACTACACATTTTACAGGTATATTACATCGAGGTTTTGACTTTATTTTTCTCTTTTTAGTTATTTATTTTCAATTTTTAAAAATATTATAATTACAAATTATAGAACCCATGTTACTCTATAGGTAGGTCTTTTACATAGAATATTTAATGTAATAAGTACTTATGTATCAAAATATACTTTAGATAGAGGTAGCAGTCTTACACACTATTAGAATATATTTAAGATTACATTTTGGCAATAATTTACATAGAGATTATTTAGTTCTTGTTAAAACAGTTAACACAAAAATTTAAATAGAGGTGTATTTCTTTGAAGTATCTAAGATGTTGGCAATGTAAGTATTCTAAATTTCTAGCATGTGCAAAACACTTGCAAAAACATTCTGACAAATAAATAGTGAGTCAGTTCCAGAAATGAAATAGACTACAAATAGAAATTGTTTTATTCTAAGTCAGTTCATTTTGGCAAGCTACATGGTAAGCTTTGTCTATAGTGATGAAAAAAATAGTTTCAATGTAAGTCATGAATAGACCAGTTCTTAATGATTAACACTCACTACATGAGGTAGTTCATATGTATAATAGAAATAGATGTGATTTCTGCAATATAATTTAATCAAATGCCTTAAATTGTTCTAGTTAAAAAAATACTGACCAGCCTCCAATTATCACTGTGTGTGGTTTGTGTGTACAAAGAAAGGATGATCACTTTAACATTGCCACTATTACCCCTGGAGCTGTAAGAATTATTAAAATCACAGCTACTACTTGGATTTGAATGGGAAATTTATAATTCTGGAACTTATCTTGTCTCACTGGATGAATTTCCCAACATTTTAAAAATAAAATGAGTAAGGCTAATTATACTGGTGGCACTTTCTGTATCTTCCTCTGAGACTATTGTCCCTTGTCATAATAATTCTAGTATGTATTTACAGCAATATGCCTATTGTAGATGAGGAAACTGAACTTGGGAAGTTAACTTGCTATTCTGAAATTCCAAAGCTACCAAATTGGAATCACTAGGACCAAGCTGTCTCTGGTATAAGATTATGTTATTCCTCTACTTATGCTTCTTCTATCTTCATGTGGGCAAAAGCTTATTTTCAGCTAAGAAGTTATTGGTGATTAAATAAATTGTTTAATATTATACAAGTAATTTTGATGCATGAAGAAAAAGTTTGTTTTCCTCATATGGCTTGTTTTGAGGCATAATTTCTTGATTTTAATATAATCTACACAATAATATTTAGTACAGCCTAAATAAAATTAATGGTACAATGAAAAAATACACACATTTTATGATATTTTAAAATTTAAGGTAAAGATTTTTTTGTTGCAGATGAAAACACCTTTAAAGCACATTGTATTTTACAAGTGCATGATTATATAGACTGCTTCAATTTTTAAATTTAGGAATTGGAGGATGAGCACCATATTAGAATATTGGCTAGCATCAAAGTAATGGATGGATTTTTCTTATTTCAGCTATTGTTTGGATCTATAGCCACAAATAACAAGCCAGAACTTCTGATGTTTGAGGGATCTATTTCCTGACCAAATGTTTTGCACTTGCATACAAGTGATAAATATTTGAGCTTTTGGTAGTATAATGAATCTAGGTGCTTAAAAGCTTGCTCTTGTCTCAAAGTTTTTGAAATAGAAAAGAAAACTTCCTGCTGTTTGATTCAAATTGGATTTCCAGATGTTCAGGGTCAAAGGTCAAAAATAAAAGTATCGAGTTTTACCCTGCTCTACCCAGGTGGCATGTCCCCACATGTGAGTGTTTTCCCAGAGGGTGTCCTGTTTTAGTTTTGCCCCTACTATGAAAGTTTTGCATCCTCTCTGCTGAATTACGTCTTTTAATTCCACCTTGTAAGTAAGTCTGTTGGATTTACTATTTAGAAATGTGTGCAGTATGTACCTTTAAAACCATGTTATACATGCATACAATCGACAAGCTGATAATTCTCTTCTTTCTCTGTTGGATGTGGTACTAGGTAGGTAAATATTAGTGTTGTGGAGGACATTGTTTGGACTCCCCCTTTGTAATGAACAGCATGTAAAAACAATGACTCCATAGGCTGGAGTCTAAGTACTGCCCACACAAGTGAGACCTGAGTCATATCTCTTGCTCTGGAAGAGACACAGCAACCTGAACTGCTCCAAAGGTCTTCAGTGGGGAACTGTCTAAACTCGGCCTCCAGAGAAGACTTTCTGATCAAGAACAAGAATAGACCGTACTATGGCCTCCTCTTACAGGAGTCAATCCAAGTAGGCCTATGAAAGGACTTGATAAAAAAATGTATCTTGGGAAAAACTACTTTTTCAAGACTTGTGGGTAACAAGACTCCCACTCTACAATAACGAACTCAAGAGCCTCAACAGAGGGAAGGCGAAGCTTTTTTTTCCTTTCTGGATAATGCAGCAGCACTATCCTTAACAAAGGGACAAATGTGCTGTCCCAGAACCAAACATTTTTTAATAGCTCTGAACATGCTCTCCAGTGGCTGGGTAAGTGCGGTCTTCCAGTTCTCATTCTCTATTCCAACTCTCTCTCCAGGGTTTCTTTATTTCCTACTAGGGTGATTGTCTTTGGTCAGCTCTCTTTCCTTCCCATTTTTGGAGATGCTTAACCTTATAGGTTAGCCATCATGGAAGTCCCTATAAAATAGGGCATCTGGGTAAGTGACATCAGCAGGACAGAATTCCTTCTGCTACCTGTTACCCTGTCCTGAAGTGAAATCCACATAAGTGGTTTTATATATATATATATATATATAATTTTACAATACCATTCAGTTCTACATATCAGCCATGGGTTCCCCTATTCTCCCCCCTCCCCTTACCCACAGCCTACCCCCCATTCCCACCTCCTCCAGGACAAGTCCTCCCCCCAGGACTGCGATCAACCTGGTAGACACAGTCCAGGGAGGTCCAGTCCCTTCCTCCCAGACTGAGCCAAGTGTCCCTGCATAAGTTCCAGGTTTCAAACAGCCAACTCATGCAATGAGCACAGGACTTGGCCCCACTGCCTAGTTGCCTCCCAAACTGATCAAGCCAATCAACTGGCTCACCTATTCAGAGGGCCTGATCCAGCTGGGGGCCCCTCAGCCTTTGGCTCATAGTTCATGTGTTTCCATTCATTTGGCTATTTTTTTTTCAATAATTGAGTAAAACTGAAATTTATTATATGCCACAGTCGTCCTCGGGACCTCCATGCTATATATATAGCCTCTATGGTTCTATGGGTTGTGGTCTGATTGTTCTTTATTTTATATCTAGAATCCACCTATGAGTGAGTACATACCATAACTGTCTTTCTGGGTTTGGGTTACCTCACTCAGGATGATTTTTTCTAGTTCCATCCATTTGCCTGCAAATTTCATGCTTTCATTGTTTTTCTCTGCTGGGTAGTACTCCATTGTGTATATGTACCACATTTTTTTCATCCATTCTTCCGTTGATGGGCATCTAGGTTGTTTCCAGGTTCTGGCTATTACAAATAGTGCTGCTATGAATATAGCTGAGCATGTATCTTTATGGTATGAATCAGCATTCCTTGGGTATATGCCCAAGAGTGGGATGGCTGGGTCTTGAGGTAGTTCGATTCCTAATTTTCTGAGAAACCGCCATACTGATTTCCACAGTGGTTGTACAAGTTTACATTCCCACAAACAGTGGAGGAGTGTTCCCTTTGCTCCACATCCTCTCCAACATTGGTTGTCATTGGTGTTTTTGATCGTAGCCATTCTGACAGGTGTAAAGTGGTATCTCAGAATCGTTTTGATTTGCATTTCTCTGATGATTAAGGATGTTGAGCATTTCTTTAAATGTCTTTCAGCCATTTGTAGTTCTTGTTTTGTGAATTCTCTGTTTAGCTCATTAGCCCATTTTTTAATTGGACTGTTCAGTATTTTGATGTCTAGTTTCTTGAGTTCTTTATATACTTTGGAGATCAATCCTCTGTCAGATGTGGGCTTGGTGAAGATCTTTTCCCATTCTGTTGGCTGTCTTTTTGTCTTATTGACTGTGTCTTTTGCCCTGCAAAAGCTTCTCAGTTTCGAGAGGTCCCATTTATTAATTGTTGTGCTCAGGGTCTGTGCTGTTGGTGTTTTATTTAGGAAATGGTCTCCGGTGCCAATGCATTCAAGAGTGCTTCCTATTTTCTTTTCTATTAAGTTTAGTGTAACTGGATTTATGTTTAGGTCTTTGATCCACTTGGACTTGAGTTTTGTGCATGGTGACAGATATGGATCTATTTGTAATCTTTTACATATTGACATCCAGTTATGCCAGCACCATTTGTTGAAGATACTTTCTTTGTTCCATTGTATAGTTTTGGCTCCTTTGTCAAAAACCAGGTGTTCATATGTGCATGGGTTAATGTCAGGGTCTTCAATTCGATTCCATTGGTCCGTATGTCGGTTTTTGTAGCAGTACCAAGCTGTTTTTATTACTATAGCTCTATAGTAGAGTTTGAGGTCAGGGATGGTGATGCCTCCAAGGGTTGCTTTATCGTATAGGATTCTTTTAGCTATCCTGGGTCTTTTGTTTTTCCATATAAAGTTGAGTATTTTTCTTTCCAAGTCTGTGAAGAATTGTGTTGGTATTTTGATGGGGATTGCATTGAATCTGTAGATTGCTTTTGGTAAGATTGCCATTTTTACTATGTTAACCCTACCTATCCATGAGCATGGGAGATCCTTCCATTTTCTGATATCTTCTTCAATTTCTTTCTTTATAGATTTAAAGTTCTTATCAAAAAGGTCTTTCACTTGTTTAGTTAGTGTTATCCCAAGGTATTTTATATTATTTGTGGCTATTGTAAAGGGTGATGTTTCTCTGACTTCTTTCTCAACCCTTTTATCATTTGTGTATAGGAGGGCTACTGATTTTTTTGAGTTGATCTTGTATCCTGCCACTTTATTGAAGGAGTTTATCAGATGTAGGAGTTCCCTGGTAGAGTTTTTGGGGTCACTTATGTATACTATCATATCATCTGCAAATAGTGAAAGTTTGACTTCTTCCTTGCCAATTTGTATCCCTTTGATCTCCTTTTGTTGTCTTATTGCTCTAGCTAGAACTTCTAGTACTATATTGAATAAATATGGGGAGAGTGGACAGCCTTGTCTTGTTCCTGAATTTAGTTTTATCGCTTTGAGTTTCTCTCCATTTAATTTGATGTTTGCTGTTGGCTTGCTATAAATTGCTTTTATTATGTTTAGAAATGTTCCTTGTATTCCTAATCTTTCTAAGACCTTTATCATGAAGGGGTGTTGGATTTTGTCAAAGGCTTTTTCAGCATCTAAGGAGATGATCATGTGGTTTTTTCTTTCAGTTTGTTTATATGGTGTATTACATTGACTGATTTTGTGTGTGTGTGTGTGTGTGTGTGTGTGTGTGTGTGTGTGTGTGTGTGAAAATGGACCATGGTGCTTTTTTTTCCTGATAGACTTTAGAAGTAATAAAAAGCCTGTCTAAAACATAGATGGGAACAATGATCCCTTTGGCCATTGTCCACTCTCATTCCTTGAGAGTATGCTGCACTATGAAGGATTTGTCTTTTCAGAGCCCTTTCAATGGAGACCACCCACAAGGCCTAGAATCCATTTGATTGTGGTAGGTGGGGTCAGCAGAATGAAATCCTAGTGACATTAGTAGGCGCCACTAGGTGATATTCTCCTTGTCAATTGCTATTGTAAACTGAGAAGCATAAGATAAAACAACAGCAACAACAATAAATACCAACAACAGACGTTATGAATTTGATTTTCTTTTCTTTTGCTGAATGGCTGCTAGAATTGCTTTTTGGTTTGATGAATTGTGCTGTTGGTTTTTGCTAGCCACATTGCATTAACTTGTTTCTGTAAGACTGTCTGATGAAAGTTATTTAACAGATAAATTGTTTATTCTGGCTCATGGTTTGAGGACACACACTGCACAGGGAAGTTGTGTCACATTTTGTGTACAGGCAGAAGCAGAGAGATTGATGAACTGTGAAGTTCAGTTTCCTTTCTCCCTTGTCTTCTTTTAAGTGTAGAACCCAAACCCATAGGATGGCACCAGCCTCTTATATAGTGGGTCTTTACCCCTCTGTTGATAGTCTGGATAGTCTCTGGAAACATTCAGGGTGTATCTCTTCAATACCATAGAATATATCAATAATAAGAATAGAATAAACCAATCAAATTGACAATCAAACTGACCACATTGAAAATATTTTGAGAAAATATTCCAGAACTTTGAGTTTTACTAGTATGTATAAGGGGATTTCCATTCAAAGTCTTGAGTTTTGATGTCAATTTGATATATCAAGTTATTAAAATTTACTTACTCTAACATATAAGACTTATCTATTGATCTTCATTGTTTATGACATTTATCAAGTTTGTGGCCATGCAGTTGTTAAAAATTCCACAGGTATGCAGTGGGCACTTATTAAAGCAGTAAGTAGCTGAGGGCAAGAACAGAAATATTGTTCTCTTTCATTCTCTTAAGATTAAGTTGATTAAGTTGAATGGGCTTTACTTTTTCTACAGCTTATTTTAGTGTTGGGGGTTGTTATATGGATTTTATAACTATAAAACATCTCATGAAATACTCTTAGGCAAGTAGCTCTCAACATGTGGATTGCAACCCCTTTGGGATTCACATATCAGATATCCTTCATCTCAGATATTTACTTTGTGATTCATAACAGCAGCAAAATTATAGTTAGGAAGTATCATGAGATAATTTATGGTTGGGGGTATTGGTGAAATTATTAAGGCCACTCCACGTAGTTAAAAGGAAAATTTATTAGTGGCGCAACTCACAAATGAAGGGATAGGTAGGTTGCAGGGTCTGGGGAAGGTGTATCACAGCCCAGCGGTGTTCTCTGGAGCTCTGCTCAGTCAACCTCCACCATCCAGGGTCCAGGAACAGAGAGAGTATGCATCCCGATCTCAGGTCTTCAGGGCCCTCCCTTGGCCCCGCCTTGTAGGCGTGGTAGTTACCGAAGCCTCAATGGGGTTGGAACTTCCAGACCAAAGCTGGAATGGCTACCCACTACATCTCCCCCTTTCTGTATAAATAAGAAGGTTCTAACTTAATACAAGATTATATACAAAGGAATGGTTATCAAATATTGTCTAGGAGTAATGAGGGATTCTGATCTAGATAAGATGGAACTACAATCAATGCAAACAATATCAAGCAAGAAACACATACTAAAATCCAGAGAAGTCTAGAGCATAGGGAAATGGTATGTTACAAATATCATTCCAAAAGGTGTCCTAGCCTAAAGAACCTGAATCTAATACTTAACATGTTCTATCTAAGAGATATTATATATATATATATATATATATATATATATATATATATATATATATATAAAAAGTTGTAACTATAACTGCTAGTCTTCAATCCATCGAATGGCTACCCACTACATGGGGTGGCGGTTACCACAACATGAGGAATTGTATTAAAGCGTTGCAGCATTAGGAAAGTTGAGAACCATTGCAGGTCATTATGTGTTGCCGGCATCTTTTGGCCCCATGGTGAGAAAGACACAGGGACTAGTGAAAACAACAAAACAAAAACAGAAATGCTTCAAATGAGGGAACAGAAATTACTGGGATAGCATAGATGTGCCTCAATTAACCTACGATCCATAATCAACATGGGAGAATATAAGATAGGAGTGACATGCAAGTTGAAGGGTACTGAATTCTCTTGTCAAAGTCTTCTATTGCATCTATTTACAACTGTGTCTGTATTCAGAGCGAGCATGTCCTGGGTATGTCATTTGGTAATGCCATAAGAAAGTTATTGCACAGACTCCTGACAAAACCTACTCACATCTTTCTATGTCTGCATTTAACCAAGAACTACCATTCCCTTCTCTATGAATTCATTGAACCCATTAAGTATTGTATCAGTAAAACATGAGGCTGTCAATTTGCCTTTCTCATAAAATATGTACATAAACATTAAAATGTGCAATAGTTTATAAATAGCTCTCAAGTTCCATCTATGATCTTAAGATAGGTTTTAAATTTTTGTCTGTAGAACTGTTTAACCTTAAGTGTTACTGAACACAAAGATTAAATGAAGATGCTCTTAAGTCAAATCCCGTGGCTGTTAGAATCCTCACTATCTCAATTGGGTAAATGAACTTGCCCATGTTACTGTTCTCTTTTCTGTGACTCTATTACTATGTAATATATATAAATCACTTATCATTGCCCAACATGTAGCAATTACTATTAATTAGAATGGAAGTTTCAAAGGAGTAGGAATTTCTTGTCTTATTTATTCAATAATTTATTTCACTTACCTAGGAGAATGATTACATACAACAGAAACTCAATAATATCTACAAATAAATGAATAGAACTATTTAAAGAGTTAGTTTATGTTAGTTGTAGTTAAGTGATAAAATATTATCATCAGCCTATATTAATTAATATCATCAGAGACTAAGGAAACAAAACATTTTAATTAGATTAATTTAATTTAATCCAAAGAAAGTATGTAAAGAAAACAGTATTAGATTCACTTAATATTTAAATGAATCATAGATTCTAATTTTAAAATTTCAAGTATAGTATGTTTGCAAGAGACATTTCTAAGAGAAATAAACATTCACACAGGAAAAACATGGTGAATGATATACAATGACAGCTATAATAAAAATAAAAACGACATAGCAATACTACAAGACAGAATGGAATTTAAGGGAAAAGTCATTAGTAGGAACAAGGAAGACCATTTCATATTCAGAAGGAAAGCAGTTTTCAAAATGATACAATTATAAAGTTTTAACTATCTAACATCTTAGGTTTAGACATTTAACACAAATCTAACTCATGAAATTATGACAAATAACTTAATGTCTACATTGGAAATTTAGATGAAATGTGGTGTTTTTAAATGTTTCTATTGATGTCTCTAAAACTGAAACAGGAATAGAAAGACAGGAATAGATAGATGTCAATAGCAATCAAAGTAGGTACCATGGTCAGATGTTTTTATGAACAAGTTTTACCATATGTTCAGAAAAAACACAATCTGTCTCTAATCATATCCTGTCTCATAGGAAGCATAAGTGAAGGTGAACAAAATACAAAGGAATACATGTTTAGTAAAGCTAATTTCATTTGTTTTTTTCTCTAATAGTGCTTCAAATGTTTAGGGGAGGGTGAGATGTGAAAATGCTAATAAAGTAGCTCTCCACATGTATCATGGATTACTGAAATGAACAATCAACAGGTTTAGTCACACAGTCCAGACCCCTAAGAAATCAATTCTTTAATTCCTAATTCATTCTCTCTCTCTCTCTCTCTCTCTCTCTCTCTCTCTCTCTCTCTCTCTCTCTCTCTCTCTCCTCTCTCTCTCTCTCCCCCTCTCTCTCTCTCAACAGAGAGACTTGGCCTTTCCATGGCATTCCTTTAAAACAGAAATTGCCTGACTCTATACCTGTAGAGCTTATTTCAAAAGTCATTTTGATCCCTTTTTAGAACTCCCAATCTTAGCTGGAAACATGCTTAGCATCCAATCACTCTCCTCTCATACTCAATAAAGTAGATGATACAGGACAACACATAAAAAGATGTAGTAGATCCAAGTACATTATATCCACATATAAAAAATAATAATGGCCACTCTTTTGTGTAATTAAGTAAATAAACAGATACATAAATAATGAACAAAAGGGAAATAGCATGAACTATTTTTTAATAGACAGTAAAAACATTAGAACCTATGTTAACAAGGCCATGCATCTTAATCCTTGCCTAATAGTTATCAACTGGGGATCAAACATTCAAACATATGGGCCTATGGGACCATTCTCATTCTTTTTTTGTGTTTGTTTTGTTTTTGAACATTTTTTTAAAAAAATATAATTATTTTAATTTTACATATCTGCCACAGATTCCCCTGTTCTCCCTCCTCCTGCCCCACCCACCCTCCCCAAATCCATCCCCCATTCCCATCTCCTCCAGGGCTAGGACTCCCTTGGGGATTCAGCTCAGTAGAGTCAGGGACCATTCTCATTCTAACCACCACAAATATCCCACATATGGAGGCCATTCACACTCTCAATGCTGGGGTTGTAGAATCTTCTCTTTCCCCAATCTACTCAGTCATTATTTAGATAGAGCTGTCTGTGACCACTCACCTTTTGCCTTCAAAAAGTACATAAGAAAATGTCAAAACCCACTCTATTTAGCTTAACTATATATAAAACTATCTGTGACTACTTACCTTTTAACTTCAAACAGTACACAAGAAAATGTCAAAACCCTTCTTTGCTTTACTTCTTCAATGGCTGCCCTGTATTCAGATTCATTGCATTATATCATCCATTACTTTTTTCAACATCCTTTTCTGAGGGTTTCCTCTTCTTTCATCATAGATGAAAACTAGACAAAAAGATAAATGCTACTATTACTTTTCTATTAATGTGTACTAAATTGTTACAAACTCAGCTACTTAGAAACTGCAAATCTACTATATTAGCAGATCAGGAGACTCATACGACATGGTTTTCTGCTTAGCATCTAACTTAGCTGAAAACATGTTGGTTGTGGCTTCAGTCCCTGGGACTCAGGTTCCTCTTCCAGGCTTCAATTTATTAGCAATATCTAATTCTTTGATTATAGGACTGAGGCACCCGTTTTCTTGCTGGCTGACAGGAAGCAGATCCTGTTCCTATATTCCTTCTCTAGTTCCTTTTCCCTGCCATGTAACTTCTTTATAAGAATTCACAGCATGGATGTTGTCTTAGTTACTGTGCTATTGCTATGTGGAGACACCAAACCCAAGGAAACTCTTCCAAAACAAAGCACTTACTTAGGATCTTGCTTACAGTTTTAGAGGGTTAGTCTATGGTCATCACAGTGGGAAGCAGACAGGCATGGAGCTGGAGCGGTAGCTGAGAGCTTTATATCCTAACCTACAGACAGTAGGCAGAAAGAGAGAGACACTGGCCCTGGTATAGGCTTTTGAAACCTCAAAGTTCACCCCCAGTGACTCACCTCATCCAACAAAGCCATATCCTCTAATCTTTCCCAAATAGTTTACCAACTGGGGACCAAGCATTCAACTGAATGGGTCTATGGGACCATTCTCATTCTAACCACCACAAATGTCCTACATATGTTGGCCATTTACACATCATTTCTGGGGTTATAGAATCTGCTTTCCCCAAACTAGTCAGACATTATTTCCCATCAGTTCCTCTTGAGTGCATGAATGACTTTCTCTTCGCCCACCCTACCCTCTGCAGTCACTATTTTTGCCCATTTTCCAAACTGATGCTCCTTATTGTCTCCTTAAGAAGAAATATTTTCAAGGTGTAGATAAAGCCACTTTAAAACAAAAGCTGTAGCACTATTAATTTTTGTAATTGATAGAAGATAAATGGTCTTTGAAACATGGTTGAACCAATCTTAAAAAAAATCTCATTATTACAAATTTTCAAAATTCTTTTGATATACTTGTTTTGCACAATTGCTTTTTCACTTTTTGACCTATCAATAAGAATAGAACACAGCTATACCTAATTTATTCTTTATTTTGTCTTCCGCTAAATATGCACTTTGTAAAAATATGTAGGTTTTAATTGCCATTTGGCATTTAGCCTTGCTTAACAATAACAAACATTTACTAAAACTCCCTTGTTTCGTTTTTCTAAACCCACATCCACCCACACCCATTCATGTTGTTTTGAAATTTTCTTTTCTATCTTTCCTAACTTAGAATTGCTTTATTACTGCCTCAGGCCCACCGTCTTCACTCAACTCCTGCCCCACCCAAATTCCTTTAGTTGAGGTTGTTCTCTGACAGACAGTTATCCATCTTCAGAGAATTATCAGTATGTCTAAAGGAAGATGGTGTCTCAAGTAAGAGGATTTCTGAGTAAAAAATATGCATTAAAGGACACCAGGAGTTAGAGGATGTCCACCATATATAGCTCCAAAATTTTAATGCAGCATTTCCTAATACTCATTAAGTCTTTTACTTTTGCAGATGGGATTTGATCTTTAAAAATAATAGAATGGTTATTGTTTTGGAAATTTAAAGTTATTAAAAATTAATACAACCTTATATGTGTACAATTAAAGTCTTTTTTGGGGGCGGGGGAGCATGCCATTTACATAGTGTAGACCTTTTCTAGATAAGGGAACTCCAGTAAAATGAAATTTTCAACTTTATTGTATAATGCTCTAAAATCCCACAGGCAACCAATAGATTTTAAATGGGTTTATATCTCATATCTTTGATTTTAAAGTTTTGAAGTGCCTTTGCATTTTTTTTAGATATTTAGATATAGTTGAACTGGAGACTTCATGTTGAAATCTTTATTACTATTGAAGAAATTTAACAGTTTGACACATTAGAAAAGTCTATTTTTTTAAAAAAATTAGTCTCAATTCTTTAGATAGTCTATAAATAGAAGTTTTTGCATTTTTTCTGAAATAAAAATATAAAACAAAATAATGTCAAATATTTTAAATATATTTATATTTTCAAACTATTTCTAACATTGCACATTTAAACTTCAAAAACTCAGCACATTCAACAAATGGTGCTGGAAAAACTGGATATGTCAATAGTGACACATGATACTTCAATAGATAAAAGAATTATCTTTTAAGAAGAGATAAAACCTATGCTTTTACTGAAAACTAGTACCAGGCTAAAATATCTGAAACAATTTTCAAAACTGTACTTTTAGTTGGAACAAAAAAGTCTGCAGATGTCTGTGAAGACAGTTTTTTTTAATATTAAGAAACATATTTTTACTAAGTATGGTTCTATGATTTATATCAATTTCTTAGATTATTATACATAAATGGTAATTTTTCCTTCCACTATTATTAAGACTTTGCCCCAAGACTTTTTTTGCATAGGCACTTACAAAAAATAAATAAGTATAGAAAGATAATCTCTGAACAAGTAAAATTAGTGATTTAGAATACATTCCTCAGCTGGTACGTTTACATCTTGGTTCCTTTTCTATTGTTGTGAAGAGACACCATGACCAAGGCAACTTATAAGAGAAAGCATTTAATTGGGAGCTTGCTTACAACTTCAATGGTTAGTCCATGACCATCATGGTGGGGAATAGCTTAAAGCTTGCATCTGGTCTTAGAGAGAGGCAAAGAAACAGACAGAGACATAGACAGAGACAGGGTCTCGTCTGAGCTATTGAAACCTCAAGTGACACTCTTCCTCCAATAAGGCCACACCTTCTAGATCCTCCCAAAGGGTCCACTATTATAGATATAAGATGAAAGGGTAAATTATTGAATCTACTTTTAAAAAGCAACAATATGTTTTAAATGCTTTATATTGCTATGGATTTTAGTTTATTGATACAAATTTAAAGTTAATTTTGTTATACTATATATATATATATATATATATATATATATATATATATATATATATTTCTACTCTTGTTTAAGGCATTATGTTTGTACAGCTCATTTGAAATTGCAATGAATAATTAAAATATGGATTAATAATTAGTCATCTATGATAGTCAAACTTATAGGCATGTTAGTTAAGATTTTTAGGTATACAAAGATATATTTCAATTAGGTAGGTAATCTTCAAACTCTTCAAAGACTTAAAGAATATGGCATTTAAAATGTTTTAAAAATTTAGACTTTCTGGACAATGAGACACATCTGCTCCTGGCAACACTGATTTACTTCAAAGAGGAAGATGGGCATCGAAGACACTCCATGTGGTGTTTATCTTCTTCTTTGCAAAAATAGTCATTTGGGCAAGAAACTGTTTTGGCCTGGACTGCTTGACAAAATATTGTATTGACTGGACATGCAGGACTCATGGAAAAATGACCACTAAATTTTGCCAAAACAAGGTGAGATGGTCCTTCAGTTTCCTGCTTCACAGAGGAGACTGCCAGACACTCTGCAGGATGCAGAGAGAAGCAACTGAGAAACTCTATGCCTATAGGCTGAAGATGGATGCCCCAACATTGCAGGGGAACTTTGGGTGACTGTCCCGGCAGCCAGCTGTCTCTTTCATTTCCAGAATTTTGGAAGTTGCTTACAAAGCACTTCCTACTTACTTAGGTAATATTATATCCTTCTGGGGTCCTTGATGGGGTTGAAGACTAGATAGTTATAATTATAGTTTTCCTTAGTCATGATAAAAGGTAAATTAGATATAAAACTTTAGACTCATGAAAATAGGATAGATGGTAGAATATTTTCTAATTTTGCCAAATAGACTAGATATTGTAACTGTAATTCTTGCTTGATAACTGTTTTGTTGTATGAAATTTTACTATATTAAACTTAAAACCTTCCTTTCTGATTAGACAGAAAAGGGGAGGTACTCTGGGATGTCTTGCTGTACACTGTGAATATGTGTTGCTTTGCTTGGTTGATAAATAAAGCTGTTGGCCAATGGTGAGGCAGAATAAGTTTAGGCAGTACATTTGAATTGGAGAGAAAAAAGAAGAAAGGAGAATGGGGCAGAGGCTATGAGCCACTGCCAGGAGAAGCAAGATGTGAAAGTACCAGTAAGCCATGAAGCCATGTGGCAGTGCGTAGATTAATAGAAATGGGCTGAGTTAAGTTGTAAGAGCTAGCTAGTGAGAAGCCATTAGGCCATACAGTTTGTAAGCAATATAAGCCTCTGTGTGTTTACTTGGGTCCAAGTGACTGTGGGACCAGGTGAGACACTGGAAACCTTCTGACTGTAGTCCACCAACTGAGAACCAACATTCAAAAATCTGAGTATATTGAAGTCATTGCCATCCAAACCACCACAGTATGCTAAAATGCATTGTACACAGCCCATATACCTGACATTGTTTTTTATATTCAAATATTTATTGTCATCAAGTATTATAAAGAAAATCACTTTTTTAGATGAGGAAAATAAAGCACTAAGAGGCAATGTATCGCCTAAAGTAGCACAGGAATAAAATAAAATATTTAGGACTCAACTTCAGAGTTTGTGATCTTAAAAGTTATGCTTTAAAGACTTTTAAATTATTTTTTTGTATTTTTAAATACTTGTTTTAAGGAGATCACCTATGTGGCAAAAATGGCAAAAAATGGTAGCAAAGAAACTAGAAAAGAAAGGCCATATAGTTTTTATTGATTGAAGCTGTGTGAGAATATAGAAAATATCTATATTAGTATTTTAGAGCCAAGAAATTCTAAGTTCCTATTAATAAATGCAATTAATTTAATTTGACAGTGATTTTTTCCCAGGTCACTATTTTAAACATACCTTTTGTATTTAGGTTTTCAATGTATTATATACATTTCCCCCACATCAAAGAAGGCTTCTAATCTTTCTAAAATGAGCCATTATTGAATTTCCTTAAATTTATGTTATTTTTCTATTATTCTGTGAACAGTAACAACACTAAACTCTTACAGAACTTTAATGAAATAAAGATAAAATTGAGCTGCTAGATAGACAAAAGGTTTTTATAAATTAGTCACTATTATGCAAAGAAGATTGGAAAGTGAGTTTTGTCAAGAACAAAATTTTTGTCTTTCCAACAATATTATTTATTTTCTGAGCTATAAATAATGAGAGACAGAAATTGACAGTGAAAGAGAGAGATGATACTGGTGGTTAAGAATATTAAGCCAAACAAATAATGAATTGATCTGACACTTATAGAATAAAAAATGAAACAAAATCCCTAAATTTTAGTTCAGAATGCATCACTCTGTACTGCTGCAGTATATTTATGTAAGTGAGAGTATTAATACTTGAAGTCACCTATTTTATGACCACAGTAGTCCTTTGTATAATTGCAGTTGAATCTAGTGCCCTTGGAAGATAGGAGGCACAGAAATCAGTGAGCAGATACAGATGAGCTAGAAAACTTCTGGACTGTGGAGAATTCTTCTTGGCTGATAAACTATAACTGAAATGTTGTATCCTTTCTCTTCTTGTAATGACCTCTTTACTCCTCTATTCTCAAATATTCCTATTTGATATCTTTCTAGGAGTGACAAAGCAGACTTACCAAGTATATATTTCTATTCTCCAATAAGTAATAATAAACTATAAATATTATATATTTACCTTTATAATATTAATTTTCAAATATTCTCCACTAAATGTGTATTTGGATATGAGCTAGATCTAATGAGCAATAAAAGGGTTTTTTCAAACATATATAACTTTTACACATAGTAATAGATTTTTTTAATTATTGTAATTAGAACAACTAGAATATGGAAGGTTGCAGCTTGTCTATGAAAAGCTCATATTTTTAGTCCTCTATTTTCCTAATTTATGATATTACTAATTAATGGTTATGAAACATTTGCTTTTTTAATTGAGAATAATTAAGACACAATCAAGTGTCCAAACATTTTAATGTATATAAGATTCACATGAGATATTTTTCTTATTTTTATAGATACCTATGCACATTATTCTATAGACTCTTGAGTGAGCCAGCATTAGCTTTTGACAACTGATAGGCTTTTGAGAACTGATATGAGTTTAAAGTAAATCCAGTATATAAACATTTGCAGTGATGCTGTGATTGGTGTTCACTAATTATTACTCTTTCCTGAAACTTCCCTGTGCCCTCTTACAATAAAATTACAATAAGAGTTGTAAAAGTAACCGTCTTATTCAATAAGAAACACAGAGCCAATACAGAGATGAAAGCCAAGAGGTCAGAGCAATAGCTAAGAGCTAAAAACCTTGCCCTTCACTGTCGCTGTTATACTACCTCCCCGAAAGAGAGCTACTTCCTGTGTGTCTGTCTTTTTATAGTGTTTCTGTTCTGCCTTCTCATTGGTTGTAAACCCAACCACATGACCTCCTAGTCACTGCCTGTCTGTACAGACCTCCAGGTCTTCTATGGTTGGTATTGAGATTAAAAGCGTGTGTCTCCATGCTGGCTGCATCCTTGAACACACAGAGATCCGCTTAGCTCTGCCTCCCAAAAGCTGGGATTAAAGGCGTGCACCACCACTGTCCAGCTTCTGCTAAGGCTTGCTATTAGCTCTGACCCCCAGGCAATTTTATTTATTAACATACAAATCACATTTGAGTACAAATAAAATATCACCGTAAAGAGTTTTACTCTCTTGAGTCTAAAGCAAATATTTTCATATAATCATTTATAAAAGTATTGTTGTTATAGGCTCTCATTCTGGAACAATTGTGTTTGCTGTATTTTAAATTGATGGCTCTACTCTAGGGAGTTTGGCTGCAAAGGTCTCTCTTCACAGGACAAAGATGCTGCACAAGGAAGAAATACTCCTCTAGTAAAAGGAGGGTTCTCTGTAGTCTGGCAAGCACTCAGGGTGAGAGACATCCATGTGTTCAACATTTGGTGTGAAATAAAAGGCAAAGATATTTTGAAAACATTTAATTTTTGTCACTAGTTTAGATTGTTTATATTAGATATTTTCTTTCTTTTTTTTTTAACTTTGTATCTTGATAGCAAAAGGATTTTATCCACTATCCTTTCCACATGCAGGTACAGCATTTATATAAAGATTTCTTTGTGTTTTTAAAAATCTTTTAAAAATGGTAATATGCCATTCTTATTATCTTCCCAGTTTACTTTCATTTCATTTTATATTTCCTTGGCCACTAGAAAGGATGATATTTTTCCAAGATGTCATGTAAATTATTATCTGTAAATGCCATTAGTAATAATTGATGTGTTTTTATACTATGATCATTTTCATCAGATTTTTAGTAGAAATAGATGTAGATAACATCATCATATATGTATATATATATGCATGTTACATATATGCATCTATATAATATACTAAGTCCAGTTAGTATTGCTTTATGCATATATTTTCAGGGATGACCACTTTGTATTGGATAACCAACTAAGGGGTTAATCACAAGAGAAGACAAATTCTACTTCTCTCAGCAATCATCAGTGTCCTGTAACTTTTCTTCTAGAGTTGGGGTCCTGTGAGATTTCTTCCTTCTCCATTAGTATTCCTATGGATGTGTCATTTTACAGGCCTTGGTTGGGCAGCCACATTGTTCAGGTATTATTGGTGCAAACTCCCCATTCTTTCTAGGAAGCAGTATCTCAGTTGCCTTTCTCGTTCTCTAGCTCTTATAATCTTCCAAACTCCCTTCCATAATGGTCTCTGAGCCTAAGGTAGGAGGGTTTCCTTGTAGACGTATCGACTGGGGATGGGCACTCCACAATCAATTGTTCTCTGCATTTTGAACTTTTGTGCCTTTTTAAAGTGATCTGTTTGCTGCAAAGAGAAGCTTCTTTGATGTAGGATGAGAACTACGTTTACCAGAGGGTATGACGGTAAGTATTAAAAATCGCAGTCGGGATTTATGATGTTTTAAGAAATTGGTAATAGTAGGATCTGCTCTAAGATCTAAGACTTCACTGGTCCTCAAGCACTTGGATAGATTTCAGTTACCAGGGATGATCCCTCTCCTGTTAAGTTTGACTGAAGTCCAATTCAACAAGTGTTTACAGCCAACACATGAGTGGCATTATTGTACCTTTAGGAATGCCTTGTTATTTCTGGTCATTATTGTGGTACATAGGCATCACAGCTGATAGGACTATCAGTTGCTTCCCTCCCTTGGCAACTTTTAACAACGCTTTCTGGAACTGTGAAAGCTAGTCCTCAGAGACTGGGCGTACAGGCCATATCTAGTCCCAATTCTTAAAGCCTGTGTCTGAAGCACATGTCATCTTCGACATTAGGCAAACTTTCTTTTAAGTAGGGTCAGGAGAGTCCACATGACTCTAAAATCAACACAGGATGTGCCTGTTGCCTGTGGCTGCCCCAGGACGATTTAGAAGATCTCAGGACAGTGTCATTGCACTGTTTTGTTTTTTTTTTTTAAATTCAGCTTCAGTCAGGTTTTTAAGATAGAGGTATTAGATTCTGTGCCAGACTGTAGCAGTTCCCAATAGAGTTCGTGTTCCTCTCTCAGTCCTCACAAGCTGTGCCTTTCTCTCTGAATTCTGGTTTTTCAAACTCACATCTGAATGGCTTATTAAAATATGCTGGTAGCATTGCAGATTTTCTAATTCAAAGTTACAAAGGCTTCCACATTCTTCCAACAAACCAATTCCAAAGGCCTAGGAACAGTGTAGTCAGGTTTATCGCAGTGACACTCCTACTTTTAAGTACGGTTTTCTGTGGTCGTTACTTCTCTTGCTGCTGGGAAAGCTGAGAAGGGAGGAGTTTCTTTCGGCTCACAGTTGGAGGGTGTACTCCATCATGGCAGAACAGGATGCCAGCAAGAGAATGCGGCAATATCTACAGTCCGGAAGTAGAGTGCGATAAATGTTGATGGTGAGCTCACTTTTCCGTTTTAATTCAGGGCTCCAGCCCTGGAATGGTGCCACCAGCATCATGATGGGCCTTCCCACCTCAATTAGCCCAACCTAGAAATTCACAGATATACTCAAAGATTTCTTTGCATGCTGATTCTAAACCCCATGAAGTTTATAATCAAGATTAGTCATCACAGTGTGCATTAATTATTCACTGCCCTTGGTTGTTTATGGATAGTTTTTACACATGTCTATAAGGTAGTATTAGCGTATTTTCCCTCATAACCTCCCCTTTGTCACTTATTTCCATTCCACTAGTTGCTTTTGTTTCCCTAAATGGTTTCTCTTCTACTTTCATTAAAGGACGTTGATTAAAAGTTATGGAATATGTGAGACAAGTGATGAGCCTAAAAGAAGGGAAGTGTTGTTTATTTATTTTTTGTTTTTGATTTGCCTTATACCAAATCCATAATTATACAAATAAGTAAAACATCTAAAAACTAAACAGCACAGTTTCCAAAAGACAGAACTGTCTTTTGCCTAAAGAAAAATAATTAATCTGAAACAACAGTATATGTGGGAGTAAATGATAAATAGTTATAGAAATAATAGTAATATAGAATATAGTAGAATTACTTTTCTCTTTGTGACTTTCAAAAATAAGTGCTTGCAAACCTGATCTAACTCAAGGGAAGATAATAAACATTCTTGAAGATAGAAGGCTTTATATTTTTGGTAGAAGCCTTCACCCACAATTTCCTTATCTCTCAGTGTACATGAAATCCAGGGAAGATCATGATAGTACACTGAGTGGTCAGAACACAATTACTACTTATGTTCTGTTTAGCCCAGGAACAGTATGTGTTTATAAGTATAGTAATACAGCATTTTAAGGCTCTTATCAGCACCGGGAATGTCAGATAAGCATAATTTGGCTTTGTAAACAATAGTAAACAAACAGGGAAGAATATTAAAATGTAGTATGATATCTGAAGCTTAGCACAATGGTCCTCAAAAAATTCCCCGCATCTTCTTTACAGCAGGAGTTGGAAATACCTGCCCTAGAACCTGCTGAACCAGAAATACTGGGGGTGTGGCCAAAATAAACTATAAGTAAACAATAAACAAGCAACCTGCATATTTTAGTTATATTCCATCCTCTAACTCACCTTAATATGAGCTAAAGTTTAATTTTGGAATTGGAAGGACTTATTTAAAATTCATAGGCTATTTAATTCCAGTCAAAATCTAGGAATAATTTCTTTTACATACCAATAATCTGATTTTAAAATTAGTGAAGTCAATAAAATTCTGAGGGAAAGCAGAAAAACACACAAGCAAACAAAACTGTATAAATTACAATATAAGAAATGAAGACTCATTACAACCATCATAGTTTAACCATTTAAAGGGGTGATGGTAGACCAGCAGACCAGGATAACACAGAAACAACCTTCACACGTGGTTATCTAATGTAGGACAAAGTTGACCAAAGTATGGCAGGAAAATCAGGTTTTTTTTTCAATAAATTTTGCTGAGCAAAAGCGAATCTTTAGTCGTTCAGAACCCAAATCAATTCCAGATGTAGTAAATTAAAGTTATAAGCTGAAACAATATGATTTTTGATAAAAACAAGAAAATACCTTCATGAATTTGGCATAGATGAAGTTTTTCAGTAAGATACAAAAATATTGATAATAGAAAAATATATGAATATGTTAAAACTAAGAACTTCTACTAATCAAAATATCCTATTAAGAAAAGAAGGCAAGCTACACAGTGATAGAAGAAATTTACAATACACGCACCAGAACAAAGACTTGTATCCAATTACACTTGTTGATGCATGCTTGAATTCTAGCACCCAGGAAATGAGGCAGGTAGATGACAAATATAAAGGTTTTCTGCAATATACAATGTGACCTTGTCAATAAATAAACAAATGAATAAATAGACAGATAAATCTTGTATCCAGCTGTATTCCATGGCTTAAAAATCTCCTCAATATAGAGAAAATAATCAATAACCATTAAAAGCAAGTCATAGAATCTGGGGTTCACTTGTATAATCAGTCTATGAAAGGAAAGGCACTCAAATATTTACACATCAGTGGGATATAAATTAAAATCAGTATCCGATACCAGTAAATACCTGTTAAAAGACTGGTTCTCAACCTTCCTGATGCTGTGACCCTTTAATACTGTTTCTCATGTTGTAGTGATCAACAACATATCCCAATCATAAAATTATTTTCATTGCTACTTCATAACTGTAAGTTTGCTACTATTATAAATCATAATGTAAATACTTGAAATTTCCAATGGTCTTAGGTGACCCTGTGAAAGGGTATTTTGACCGCTAAAGGGGTCATGGCCCACAAGTTGAGAACCACTATGTTAGAATATAGTTAAAATTAATTCCAGCACTTGTAAGGCAGAGGCAGGCAAAGCTCTGTGAGTCTAAGGCCAGCCTGGTATACATAGCAAGTTCCAGGTCACCAGAGATACATAGTGAGAACCTGTCTTAAAACAAAACAAAACCAACCACCAAACAAAAACAACAAGAAGAACAAAAAAACCAAAACCAAAAATTAGTTTTCTGGGATATGGAGCAATAAGAATTCTTAAAATGCTATTAATTCACTCCAAGGCATATCTCAAAATCATTCATGATCATTAAAATTCATAATTCATAATTTCATACCAGCAGGATTTGTAACATCTCCAAAGTAGAAATGACTCATCATTAGTAAAATAGATAAATAAATTATGATGTAGCTGTTCATTTTGAACACATTTCAATAAGAATGAAGAGTAATTACACAGCAAAGGCTAGAATTAATTACAGGAACCAGTATGGAAAATTTTAAAGTGCAATATGCAATTCCATTCATCCATTGATCCTGCTGGTTTTGCTCCATCTTTGATTCATCTTCTTTGGTCTTGCTAGCTTTTTCTAAGGACTCCCAGGACTCCATTCTAAGTTCCTCTTTGTTACTGTTCATGTGTTTACACAGGTTCTTCTTTCCAATAATACCCAAACTTGCACCTCTCATTTCAAGCATTACAGTTTCACACTTACACACACAATCATAAGATTGATATCTCCACTGACATTTTTAAATAATCACTTTAAATTCAGCACATTTAAACCTAAGTTCAAAGTAGGAAAACAAGGCTGTGGATATAGAAGTTGTAGTGAAGTATGTGATAATGAACGTATACAGAATTCGATATGAGCAGTGTATTAACATTGTTCTCCTCTGGGTACTTGTTACAGGAACATGAATAGTAAAACAAGTCTAATCAGATATAATGATAACACACACACACACACACACACACACACTCACACACACTCACACACACTGCATTAACTACTTGTCTGACTATCTATGTGACTGAAGCAATTTAAGGAAGTAAGGGTTTATTTTATTTAACAGTCACAGGATGCAGTTCATCATACCAAGGAGGTCATGGCAGCAAGAGCTTGAGAGAACTGTCACATTGAATCCAGTCAGGGAACAGAGGAAGATGAATGCTTATAACTTAGCTCATTTTTTTCCCCTTTTAAATTCAGTCTTGAGTCCCAGCCCACAGGATGATACTTTCTATATTTAGGGTGTGTCTTTTTCACCTTGGTACCCACTGTAGGTAGTACTTCACAGATGTTGCTAGAAGCTCATTTACTCTAAATAATCCTTCATAGGCATTGCCCAGAGGCTTGTCTCCTAGGTGACTCTAGATCCTATCAAGATGACAGTCAAGATTACTCATTACCATGGGTCTTACTTCAATTATTTTTTAAGCTTCAAAAATTTTTTTTGGTCATCATAAAAGTGGTGTAGTGAAAGATTTTACAAAGGCCATGGGATGAATTTATTGGACTCTATAAACACCGTGCACCAGGCCGTCATTCACAGGGAGAGAAGCTGTTTCATAGGATGCAGAATTTGAGAGGAGACAGGAGCTGTTCAGGCAGACTGCTTGGAGGGTTATCATTCCTGCTTTTCTGGTTGAGTTTCCTGACTACTTCTAGCTTAAAGGGCCCTGCTGGCTTTACTCTGTCTTTGATTCACTTTTCTTTGGTCTTACTATTTTTTCCCTAAGGACTCCCAAGATTCCATTCTAAGTTCCTTTTTGTTAACTGTTTATGTGCTCACAGAGGTTCATCTTCCCAAGGGTATCTGAACTTATATCTCTCATGTCAGACATTACAATTTCAGACCTACACACACAATCATACAGCTGATATCTCCACTGACATTTTGAATAATAATTTTGAATTCAGCACATTTAAATAAGGAACTTCTGGCCTTTCTTGCTTAAATCTCTTTCTGCTGCACTTCCCATTTGGTAGTGTATTCCAGAAGCCTTGAAGTCACAGTTGCTTCTTCTCTTTCTGTCATACCCCACTTCCAATATTCCAGCTCTGCTTTTAACGTGAATCTGTAACCCCACTGCTGCTCATTACCTTCATTGTTGCATCTTCCCATGAACTCTCTTAGTTTCTTAGCTGTGTGTCACAGAAACCTTCTTAACTAGTCTTTTCAATACCTCTACCTATGCCTTTGCCCCCTGTAATGCATGCTTCTCTCCTTATATTCTATTTTCAACACAGCAACAAGAATTTTCCTTTTAAAATGAGTCAGGTCATTTTTTTTTTGATCAAAATACTACAGTTCTTCCCCCATGCACACGGAAAAGATCTGAGGTCTTTACAGTGATCCACAAACATCCATGTGACCTGTCTCTACCCTCTCTGACCTTATCTCTCACTATTCTACCCTTTTATCACTCAATTCTGCTCACACCAGGTGATTTTATGTTCCTTGAACACATCAAGCATACTCCTCCATGGGAGTCTGGCACAGCCTGGGTAATACATTCTTCCCCCAGATGCCCTGGACACTTTTCTGTCCTTCAAGTCTTTGTTGAACTATCACCTCAATCATCATTATATATGACATTTCAGTCCACAACCCATCACTTATCATGCCTGAATTTCCCCACATCATGCTTCTCTCATCTTCTAACCCATAACATAATTACTTACTTTTGCTTAGTGTCTGTTTCTCCTTACTGGCTAGAAACTTGGACAAAGGAATACATTTGGAAGAGCTTCACTAGTCATTTCACTGCTATATTCCAGGTAGCTAGACACACTGGTCCACAGTAAGTATTCAATACAAATCTGGAATATTTTTATTTTTAAGTCCATTTAAAAATGTTTCTGACTTTCTTATCACCCCAGTTAACCTGATAGAATATTTCATGTTTTTGCTTTGTTCATTAATAAATCCCAATTTCCTAGAAAAATGCCTACCCCATCATTGTTCCTCATTAGGAATTTATTGCATTAATAATTAAGAGCTGATACAAGCATTTTAAGTTGTGTACTTTAACCTTATTGGGAAAATTTATCTCATAAGTAAAATTCCACAGGAAACAAAATACATTTATGAACATCGTGGACTATTACAATATTGCTATTTTTTCCCAAGTCCAAAAGGCCTTAAACATAGATTAAAATTGCCTATTTTATCATCAATCAAACACTGTTTGATTGCTCATTTTTAAAATATGAAATCCAAGATAATCTTAGTGAAATGCAACCATGACACTTTAAAGAAAACCATAGAGCCTTTTATATTGGTTTTTTTTGAAGGATCTCTTATGAACCACTTTCCATTTTAATCATTTTTGCATATTATATCTATTTTAATAATCATCACAATGGGATAATTGAAACCTCTTTGCTTGCTTGCAATCAAGATTTATATATATATATATATATGTATGTATATTCATATTCTTATATGAAACCCTGCATTTCATGAAATGGCTCACATTACATAGTCTCCCTACACATAAAGACATAACTATGTCATTACAAGGAAGTCTAACATCAGTACACTACCTGTTTTGCAGATGTTTTCTTTTCTGCTGGCCATTATGATTCTTGGCACATACACTTTCATGATTTCAAGGTAGCCATGTTTCAAATGCAATATAACAAAAATTGAGCTCCTTTCCTATCCCCAAACCCAACTACTTCCCTAATTTTCTCAGTGAATGATCTTAGGTAATGCAAATATAGGGACATCATTCTTGACTTCTATTGCATTCTTACCCATTTTTTTTCCAACTTCATTCATTAGTCACATACTTTAAATCCTTCAAAGTTGCCTGACTGATTAGATGATTATGAACTAAGTCCTTAGGTCAGCATTAAGTTTCTCTATAACTCATTGTTCTCCATTGAAGTGGCATTCATTTTACCTGTCCATGGCAGTTTTGTATTTTCTTCTTTCTACTTGGTGTATTTCTTGCTTCTCCTTCTAACTGTTTGATGTAACATCTAACTCCAAGATCTGCTGATTGATAATTACTCATCCTTCTTATCTCAGCCTAACTGAAAGTTACTTGGGGAGAACTTACATGAATTTTCAGAGTACATGGTATTCTTTTGTGTGCCTTCGTTACAAGTTCATAGCACAGTGTAATTTACATTTTTGCTTGGCTGTTGACCACATAATAAACTATAATCTCCACAAGCATGGATAGAATCTGTGAACAGCATCACACAATGTGCCTGGAATAGAGATTATGATATTTTTATGCCCCACAAATGTTTGATGAATGAATTTGAGAAAGTATATCCCATAACGAATATCACCAAGAACCAAAAGGATGTCATTATCTTTAAAGCCCAACAATATTCATGCAAAATATTTTAGTTTAGGGAATAAACATTTTAATTAACCTCTTTTGACTTTGTCTAGGATGCCTTTACCATTCTATTTTGTGTTGGTCCAATTATTTTGGGGTTCAGAAAGTCTTCAGTTGAGTAATGTAAAATAAACATTACATTTATGATTAATACTAATTTTAATTTAAATGAAATTAACATTTATGGATTAAGATTAATTTTATTCTTTAGAATATTATATGACTTACATAGTAAGAACATTAGAAAGATTTCAATACATGATTTTGGACATCAAGAGACAGAGAGAGGCTAACTCTGAGATTTTCTTCACACTCCCAGAGCAGAACCCTTGTTTGCCGAAAGCTGGGTGTTGATAACAACTTCATATATCATGCAGCTTCCAAAACCCATGCACAGGCGGTATGTATTAAGAAACGCTTTAGGGGTGCTGAGAGACTTTTCTCTTTTGAAACATGAGCTCTAAAATAATTTGGTTTCTAGCCTCTTGCCAGTGTTCTCACTCTACACTTGCCACTTTATATGTGGTTATTGAGTTAACCTGAAAGGCTTTTACACTGGGAGGCTGGGAGGTCAGTGTCCCTACCTCCTCCCAATCTCTGCCTGTACCTACCTCAGACATGTCTTTGTACTATCCCTGCTGGACACTGCACCTTTCCGTAATTATAAATGTCTGTTTCCAGTCACTTCAAAGGTATCCCAGCACTGGGAGTCCTCCTTCAAAGCTTCCACATTGCTGAGGAACTTCTGTCATTGACAGCGGGTCTCGCTTTGAAGTTTTCATGCCATTTATTGATTTCCACCCTTTAAAGATGTTCAGATTAGAAAACACTTCACCCCTTTGAAAATGTGCATATTTTCATGATGTTGAAGGGTTAATCCTTTGAAGATATTTACATCTCATAGCAATGTCCTTATATGAGGAAATTTGACAAGAAATATGCCACATGCTTTATGGATCTTTCATTTTCTCTGCTGGATCCTTCAGGATCAAGATCCTTTCAATTTGTGTGTTGGTTTTGTGGCAATCTTTTGTTCCATTTTAATGCAACAGCAAAAGAATTTAATAATTATCCTAAAGGAAAAGTTTATATGTTGGAAATAACATTTATCCCACTTCTTTCTATAAGCATGCTTAAAATTCTGACATGGTTACTGTTTAGGAATGTTTCTTCCTGTATTTCATGGTGAACTCTGGTGTCTGAATCTTACACAAGACTGCCAACAAAGGTTAGCTTTGAAAAACAGCTCTATTAGTTGCCAAACACATGCCTCATTTGTGCATATATGCTTTAATTTCTTCACTAGAGCTTCGGGAAGCTATGTGGCTTAGATGAAATCATCATCATTTAAGACGTGTACGACAGTATCTCATGCATGATATATCAGCTAGGTTTGTGGTAACAAAATGATCAAGTTCAGTGAGTTCAATACTGGACAAGAGTATGTGCAATTATCTTCACAGTAGCTTTGGGGCTGTCACCTACTGCTAATAAGTGTATCTTCTTACTACTTGTTAATTAATTTCAACAATTTTATCATTTGGAATTTCTGTCATTTAGTAATTGCTCATACTTTTAAGAGAAATAATTCTTTAAATTTGATTAAAAATTAAGACTATAAAAGCATTTAATGGTGAAAAAGCCAGGGGGAAAGGAGAAAAAGTGACTAACTGGTGTAGTTACTATGGAAATCATATACTGTTTTCTTAAAAATCTAAAATTAGAGCTATCCTTCAACCCAGCTAGACCACTTCTGGGTTTTTCTGGTTTGCTTTCTATTGCTGTGATGGAATACTTGACCAAAAGCAATTTGGGGAAGAAAAGGTTCATGTGGTTTGCAGTTCATTATCGAGGGAAATCAAAGCAGGAGCTGAAGACAGGAACCTGGAGGTAGGAACTGCAGGATACCGGGCTGCTCACTGGCTTACTTCTCCTCTGGCTTGCTCAGCTACCTTCCTTATACAGCCCACACCCACCTGCCTAGGGACATAACCTTCTACAGTGCTCATTTATCAGGAGACTCTAGTTTTGTCAAGTTGCCCCTTAAGGCCATGACATGGGCATATGCCCAAAGGACTGTAAATCATGCCACAGTGATGCATGCACACCCATGTTTATTGCTGCAATATTCACAATAGCAAGGAAGTATAATCAGTCTAGATGTCTATCAATAGATGAATGGGCAACAGAAAGATGATTATATGCACAATGTAACTTTATTCAGCATACACATACACATACAAAAGAAAAATAAAAGCATGAAGATATCAGGAGAATAGATGGATCTAGAAATAATTATATGAAGTAAAGTAACCCAGACATAGAAAAATAAGCACTGCATGTTCTCTATCATATTCAGATTGTATTACTTATTTTTACATATGTGTATGTATATGTATATGGGTGTGGTTATAGGTTATAAAACTAGAAATGGGAACAGGAGAGGGAAAATGACATTTTCAGGAGTGTATGTGTGTGGGTAAGAGAATATATGTGACATGAAAGTACAGTAGGAAATACTAGGGCTAGAAAGGTGGAAACAGTGAACAGGCAGGACACAGGGGTGGAGAGGTGACTGTCAAAAAATGTACATTTGAAATTTCTGTAATGAAATTAATTACTTCTTGTATAGTGGGTAGCCATTCCAGCTTTGATCTGGAAATTCCAACCCCCACTGAGACTTTGGTAACTGTCACACCTACAAGGCAGGGCCAAGAGAGGACCCTGAAGCCCCGAGATCCAGATGTGTCGGCTCTCTTGGTTCTTGGACCCTGGACGCTGGGGGTAGACCAAACACAGTTCTCCAGAGAACACCACCAGACTGCGCTACACCTTTCCCAGACCCTGTTACCTATCCCTTCATTTGTGAGTTACCCTACAAAATAAACCTCCCTTTTAACTATGTGGAGTTGCCTTAATAATTTCACCAATATTCATGTGCTTTGTTTATTTAAAAATAAGCAAATAGAAGAAGAAATGTTTTTAAAATGTAGGAAAGAAGAAGGGGTTATTGTAAACTGATGAGTGTACAAGAAAATGAGCTAAATTTGTATGTTACAAGGTATACCCACAGCCTCAAGGCATACAGTCACACAGAATGTGAACTTAGTTGACAAAATAAATACCCAATGCTATATTACACTGAAAAGCAGATGCCAACAGTATAATACCACATACAGAAAACAGGTTTTTATGCTTGCCGGGCTAATAAGCTCACAATGGATTTATTCCTTGTGTCAACTGGGAATCATATATGACCTTTTAAAAAAGATTTGTTTTTATTTTATGTGTATGAGTGTTTTGCCTGTGTATGTATGTATGCATACCACATATGTGTGATGCCATTGAGGCCAGAGAGGCATCAGATCCTTATAACTGGAGTTACATATGATTTTTTAGCCACCATGTAGGTGCTATGAACAACCAGAGATTTTCTTTTATAATGGGATGTATTAATGTTTTTCTTGGAACCAAATAATCCTATGAAACAATGAAGAACTGTATAAAAAGACCAACAAAGTCTGCCATAAACTCACTAAAAATTAGAATGGTTCCAAAACTTGGAAAATGAAAGATTTGTTACTGATGGTCCTACTTAATAATGTTCACTAAGGATAAATCAATGAAGTAAAACTTTTCTCCAAAGACCACATCATTCGAGAAGTCAGAAGGAACTATAATTAATCTTTAAAAATAAATGTCAAGATGACAGCTACCTTGAACTCATAGAGATCCTCTTGCTTCAAGAGCAGCATGAAACCTCAACTGCTGGGCCATCATTGCTCCATCCTAGCTAGAGGTCCTGTGTGTCTACAAGACTGGATTGTGTGTTTTTGCCTAGGATTCTTCTGTCCTGCTAAGCTCTCTTATGAACACTCAAGATTGTTTGGAGAAAAGTTGGGATTTCCACAGACTTTCATGCTGTCTATCAGCAGGGACAGTTGTATTTTCTCTCTAACCTGTATGTCCTTGACTTATTTTTCTTTTTTTCTTTCTTATGTGCTTTGGCCAGGACTTCCAGAGTGGAGTCAAGAGTGGGCACAAAGGAACAGACTGGGTTTTTTTTTTCCAAAGAGGAATCAGTGACTTACTAAACTTTTGAGTATCAACAGGAATTAAACATCTAAAGAAACAGAAATTCTAAAGACAAAACAAAACAAAATCAAGAAACAAAAGCCAAGTAGTCATCCAAGTATGCCAAGACAATAGGTCAGTAGAACCAAAGATTTCAGTATGAATCACAGAAAAACTTTCAGGATGTGCAAGACTGGGGTCAGAGACGTAGACAATTGCCAATGTGGAATTGTGATGAGTAGGTATGTGCTTGCATGCCAGAGCAAAGAAGCATAAATATACTCAGTAGTACAATAGTAAATGATGTAAATCTTAGGTGAAATTTAACCAGCTTCATAGTTCAGAAAGAACATTATGTCATTTGAGAAAAACTATTTTTTCCATTGCTGAGAAAAACAACTTGTATGAAGTTCTGCTTATCTCCATGTTTTCTGTCCAATCCTGATCAGTAATAAGTTCAGTAAATCTTTTAAGTCTTACATGCTTGAAATCTGGCCAGTTTTCCCTATGTCCACAACTTCCATACTTCACCAAGTCACCACAGCCCAACTCAAGGATTAATACAATTTTGTCTTAGCTGATATTCTCACTCTGTCCTTATTTTTAATCTCATCTAGATTCTACAGGAACCGGAATTATGCTTTTAATAAACAGAAATCAGGGTGCAATGTGGCTGAAAATCGAATATTTCATCATCCCTTATATATTAAAAGTCAAATTCCTTAAAGCCTCACAATTACCTCTTAAAATATCCTAGCCCATGTAGGTTGTCGAGAGACAAAAGAAAACACATGTAAAAGGCCTGCGAGGCAAAATGTTTATTGAAACTTGCCCACAGGAAAGCTAAAAGGGCAGATAAGCTAATGGTGTTGAATGTCCAGTGATAGCTAATTGAAGCAGATGGGTCTGTAAGGTTGAACAGGAAGCATCACAAACTGTTGTTTGATAATGCTCAACTCCATAGCATTGCGAAGGATCCATGGTAGCCAGCTGGACCGAGAGGACATATTTTTTCAGAGTGCTGCTTTGCCACATTTGATTACATAGCAAGGGGTTTCTAAAGGTTGAATGAGATATCAGTGGATCAAGAGCTTAGCCTGCCGTGTTGTATCACCAGCATTCTAAGGGACAGCTGACTTGTGTACATGCAGGAAGAAGGTTCTTTTTTAGATTACACTAGCTTGCCATGCGCCTATATGCACCAGAGGAATAAATGGCTCTCTTGAGGGCTCCTAACCAAAAGTGCTCTTGGCTTCTTTCATTGTCCTCATGACATGGCAAGGGTCATGAGAATGAAAAGATATGTTTCAGGGATATGACACTTGATATCGACATTCTATATATTCCCAAAAGATCATATACCTCTAAGGAACTAGTATTCCTCTTCCCATGTCATTCACAATCTAGTGACTCCATTACTTACTCTGCTCTGGCTATGCTAGCTTCTGTTCTTCATGGTATTTGCATATTCTATTGCTTCTTTTCTGGATATTTCTCACTGGATCGGGAGTTGGATCTTATCTTTGTTATATTTAAAGTATTTGCCAAAACATCCCATTTTTTAGTGATAGTCCCAACAACATTACTTAATAATGTCAAATTAATAAAAATTAGAAAGTTCTTGCTTCAGTCCCAACATGCTAAAAAAATTAACCTTGGAATTGTGGTGATTTGAATGAGAATGTCCCTCATTAGCTCATATTTTTGAATACTTCGTCCTCAGTGGGTGGAATTGTTTGGGAAGGATTAGAAGGTGTGTCCTTGTTGGAAGATATGTGTCACTGGGGGGACTTTAGGTTTTAAAAGACTCATATGTAGGTGAAAATTTCTGTTCTGCCAACAATTTCCAAATACCCAGCAGCCACTGACACCCACAGCACTCACACTTGGTATGTGAGGGAGCTGATCTTCTACCTTCCATGTCCAGCACTCTGGAAAGTGGACCTTGTACCTTGCCTAGGCAGCACAGTAGAGCTGACCCTATTGACAGGGGTGCAGGTGAACCAACCCCAGAACATGAGCATGGGAGATCTGATTCCACCTCTCATTTGCCATATGGTGGTGTGGGCAAGGGAGAGATGTCATCCCCCCCATACCCGTCCCTGTCCCTTGTCACAGGTGGAAGAGCTGCCCTGCCCTGACTCTGGGGTCCTAAGAGTGGGAAAGCTGTTCCTGCCTTTCACCAGCTGTAGCACTTAGGAGAGTGGCCCCTATACCTCACCAAGGCAACACAGTAGAGTTGGCCCTGGAAGTGTAGGTGTGGGAGAGCTGATCCTGAGGATATAAAAGCAGAACTGTCCCTGTCCCTTGCTCATTGCTGCAAGGGGTGAACTAGCAAGGGCAATGCTGGAGAGCTTACAGTGGTGGCGAAGACAGGGGAGAGTGGGCTTGCTCTCTAAAAAGTTCTTGCACAGAGTCATTGCAATGAGTCAGACCAATGACTCTGCAATGGACACTCACTCACACATAAAGATATATGGATGAAAGGGTTACTGCATGACTCACTATGTCACACTACAGTTTCCATGATGAGATTTTCCCCTTTTTTCTTTCTTTTTTTTTTCTCTTAAATTTTATTTTATTTTATTTTGGTGGCAAGGTTGCAAGGGGAGAGGGCAGATACAAAGGGATGGGAAATGAACAGGATTGAGATGCATGTTGTGAAAGGCACAAAGAATAAATAAAAAGAAAGTTAAAAAAACTCATATCATTCACAGTGTGCCTCCCTATCTCTGCCTCATCCTTGTGGATCAAGACGTTTCTACTGCTATGTCTTTACAATCATGGATGCTATCCCTCTGAAAAAAATGTAAGCTCAATTAAACTCTTTCTTCTATAAGTTGCCTTGGCCATGTTTAGTCACAGCAATAGAAACTAAGATAGGAGTCATGCCCCAGTCTTCATCACAAGAGAAAGTTGAATGAAATGAAGATCAATGACGGCAGCAAGCTGCAAGAATATATTACAGAGCTTCAGTTGCATATATTAAAGCTATACCTAGAAAGATCAAGGTTTTTTTCTAGAGGGAAACCATTTATCAAGGACTATTTGGTGTTATTCAGTTCTTAATATATATCAGCTGTCTTCTGCTATGAGATTCTTGTGCACTCATATACTACTAGGCCATATGGCAAACAGAATAAGCTTCTCAGACCTTCGGCTCATCTACTAGGTAACACTCCTACAGAGCCTAGGAGACAGGCAGACTGTAGATGCACAGTTTTGTTTCTTGTGCAAATGAAGCTCAGACCATCCCTTTCCTTCAGGCCTAGTAGCATTACAGAGCAATTGACTCAAGACAATAGTTTCTTTTCCTTCCTTTCTTTCTTTCTTTTTCTTTTTTTTTTTGCATAAAGGTGCAGTAAAGACTGGATCAGAGTCACATGGATGGAGAGAAAGGAACATGGCAGATCTTTTGTAGAGCATGGCTCAGGCTGATGTGTGAGGAGCAAGGGAAAGTATTCTGTAGATTGTAAGTGAATCCGGTCAGGAGAGGAGAAGAAGGAGAAAAGATGGAGGACAAAGGAACAGGGGATGAGGATGAAATCGAAAGCATAAGAACTTAATTATTACTAGGGTTATGAGAAGACAGAAAAGGAAAAGAGAAAGAGACACTGAGTGTCAGGATGGAACTGAAGTTGTATAGATAGACTTTTATTTGGAGAAATAAAGTTAATGGATAAAAGAGCACAGTGTATATAGATTCCTTTCCCTCAGATAACCCCACACCCGATGTAGCATCTTCCCTGAGACCTTGGGGTGGATTTTCTCAGGGCAGGCCCCTGGGAAAATTCTGATAAATGACTTGATAAAAAGACAACCAATATTGAATAGCACACTATTATCCAAATTCTGGAGAAACAGATTCACTCAGGAAGCCACCTGGAGTCCACTTACTGGAATAAAAAGGAGAAGGAGTAGGAGAAGGAGATACCATGAACCCATATAAATAAATATATTGTAATTATGGAAAACATAGAAGGCTGAATGTTAATGTGAGAGTAATAATGTTTCATGATCATAGTTTTGGAGGAACCTTTAAAGTTTCCTGAATTTTAACTCTAGGAACCTTATCTTTTCCATAATGTGAGAGTCTGAGAAAAATCTCCTTAGGGGCATGATAGAAAGAAAACATTAGTCATCAACATCAGTCATTGTGAAATATGCATATTTCTATTCATAAGTCTATTATCCATGAGGAAAAGACTTGTCGGACTCTTCCAGTAGGAGCTGAATTTATCTCACTCTATGATGTCCAGATTTTTGTCTCATCTAAGGGGAGAAAACAATAAGGAGAAGGGTTAAGTCTTTGAGAGAATATATTTAGAACTCCATAACCAGAGAAGGGGATAGGATGTAGAGTGACAGAAGTGGGTATAATAATGGCAGAGATGTTTGTGAAATCTTGTGAAGGGGTCGTATGTTTGTTACTTTTTAGTTGTGATAAAATATGGTGACCAAAGTGAAGTATGGAAGAGTTTATTTTGGCTCACCATTCTGGATGAGGAGGCATAATACCATGCTGCCAGAGCAGGAAGATGAAAAATCATTTCTCCATCTACAACAAAGGAAGCAGAGAGCGTGAACTGGAAATAGGGTGAGGTGTAAACTCTCAAAGCCTCTCCCAGTGATATTCCTTCTCCAGCAATGGGACCAAGTATGAAAATACCTAAGTCTATGGAGGATAGTGCTTGTTCAAACTGCTACAAACATCTATTTCTACTCCTCATATTAATCATTACCATTATGTCATTAGGATTTTAGTACAGAAAAGGCAATTTCAGTTGAAAGATCTACAGCATACGTTTTTATTAAGGAGTATTTACTCAGAGTAAAGTGGGGAGGTAAGAATGAAGTCACTAAAGTAATTAAAAATGTGTAGATCTTATTCCAATAAAAAATGTAAAAAGTTCAATTATTAGCCATCTTAGCTAATTCTTATATTGAGGGCCTATTTTTGGCAATTCTTATTATCTTATCAGATATAGAATATATTGCTTTAAAGGATGGATACACACACACACACACACACACACACACACACACACACACACACAGATAAGGCATTGGAAAAGCAACTAAAATAAGTTTGAGGAGACAAATCAGTCATTAGACCAAGACTGAATATTAACATAGATGGTAGAGCTATCACATATGAAACTTAATGTTCATTAAGTTTTCAAATTTTTTAATAGAATACAAAAAAGAGCAAAAAAAAAAAACCAACCAGTAATGTAAGCAGAAAGATGGATATACTGAGAGAGAATCAATAGAATTCTAGAAAAGAGAAAAAAAAAAAACAGAAATGAAGCACTTACTCTATTGGAGCTTCAGTAGACTTAACATGGCCAAGGAAATAATAGTGGATCTAAGGATAAAATATAAAATAGTAATAAATAAATTAGTATAATTTCTAAATTGAAATGCAAAAAGTAAACTAAAATCATTGAAAAAAAAAAAAACACCCAAGAACAGGGTGATATCAATGATTGCTTTCTCCTCCAATAGTATGTAATGTACCTTCCAGTGTCATGACTGCTACTTAGTAGAGAGTGGTTTCAGTTGGAAACCTGCTCAATTTCTCCATGTTTGATGATGTAAGTAAATTGTATGTTCAGCCATAAGGTCTTACTATCAGATTATTGAGAGTAACCAATAGCATTGGCAGTAGTCTGTGATGCACCCTTAGTAGGCTGTGGGATGCACCCTTACGGCCAATGACTCAACAAAATGTAATTAATTTCTGGCACTGGGGGTTTTACTTGGTGGCATAAGATGCCTAGCTAGGGCATTGTCTCCCCCATTATACCGTGACTCCATTGAAATACCTTTAATGTTTGTATATGTTTTAGGAAGCTTCTACAGTAGTAAGTTTCCACATGACTTTTTTAAGACCTTTAGTTTCCCTCCCCATGTTCCTTCCTTTACCCTGACCTCTGATAGCTCTCCTAATTTAATCCCCCAAGTATGCTTTCCTCTTTATCTCTTTATAACACTATCCTATATTCCCCCCCCCCTTTTTTTTTCTTTTTCTCGAGACAGGGTTTCTCTGTGTAGCTTTGCGCCTTTCGTGAAACTCACTTGGTAGTCCAGGCTGGCCTCAAACTCACAGATCCGCCTGGCTCTGCCTCCCGAGTGCTGGGATTAAAGGCGTGCGCCGCCGCCGCCGCCACCGCCGCCACCACCACCCAGCCCCCTTGTACTTTTAAAACACAAATTCTATGTCACTTCCTAGTCTTCATAGTTTTGCATGTATCTCCTACATAAAACTCAAGATGTCCAAAAGGCAGGAAAACAGACATATTTCATCCTCCAGAGTGATTAAATTATTTAGATACTGCTCAAGACCCTTTATATGGTTTTATTGGTTTTAATTAAACTAATGCTAATTATAGAAAAATGCATTTTTTTTAGGTTGTATATTTTTCTAATTACTCTGAACCAGTTCCTGAGAATATTCTAGTTCCATTGTCCATGCTCACAGCATTGGTCACTCCATTTAGGGGATAGTATTTTTCATTATATAGTAATAGAGTCTAGTATTTTGAAATTAATGATATTACCTTAGCTTCCCATTTTTTCCTTATTAGTTTCTTATTGCTATGACAAAACATCACTTACCTACATAGCAGTTTAAAATAGCACAAATGCATTATTGTATAATTTTTTAGATGAGATGCCCTAAGTTGTTTCACTCAGAATTGTCTTTCTTCTCAAGGTCTTAGGTTATGACCAGTCTCTTGACTTCCACATTTGAGGTGCAGCTCATTTTCTTTGGCTCCCTTTCCTAGTACCACATCACTCTTTTACCTCCTGCTTCCGCTTTCCTGTGATTTTTTTATTTAGCTTTGACTAATTGTCTCTTCTAAGGGTTCTTGACATCACACTAGGTCCACTTGTAAATTTGGGACAACTTCTTCATTTCTTAACACAGCACATAAGGTTCCTTTGTTAAATAAAGCAATGTATTAAGATGTAAACAAACATCTTGGGAATAGGCAGTATTCAGCTTACTGAAGTCTCCAAAATTATTATGCTTTCTTGTTTTCTTCTTTTTTTGTTTGTGTTTTTCTCTACTAAGAATTATATATACAAATCATGAAATCATCAATTTACTGAAACCTATATCATCAAGTAAGAATAACACTAATTTCATCATCAATGGAATAAAGTCATCCAAAGTGGCCTAAATGTATTATGTTTTTAATTTACAAAGATGGGAAACAAAAAGTGTTTGTGTGATGCACAATCTAGCCATTAACAATTCTTAGGACTACTTAACAAAGTGTGTTTTGCCACCACACATTTCCTTTCCTACCTAACACTTCCTTGTGTGTATTATATGGACTCTTAAGCAAGCTTATTTGTGCTCTGTAAGGTCCTAGCTTTCAGAAATCTTACACTGTTCAGCTGGAAGAGAATGCAGGCTTTGTCCTGTGACCTTTTGTAATTTATAAGTCTAAATGGATTGAGTAGCACTAAATAATTAATTTATGTTGTGTTTAAGCCCTTTGCTTTTATACTTTACACCCTAATTATTACGAGTTCCTTCCTTGTGCAGCTCTTTGGTTCTCTAACCTAAATCAGGCTAATACAGACTCGTGCCCCAATTATGGTGATATCTTTCCCTTAACCTTGGCAGAAGGAACATTATGGTAGGTCAAAAAGTATCTTTAGTTTCATTGAGAAATCAAGTCACCAGGGAATTGTGCTCATGGCTGTAGTGTTAATTAGTTTCTCTGTGAACGTATTTTGTGGGTTAGTTAAGATTCAGACAGTCTCTGCACTTAAATAAAAATATATGCCCTAATATGCTAACACCAGTCAAATGTGATTTTAATTTAATGATTTTTCCTTGTGAATCAAGTAATTAGTTCTGTTCATATTTTAACTAATTAAGACAAAACAACCATGAGCACATCTCAGTAAGCCATGCTAATTTGTTCTGTTACAAAGGTAAGATAAATTGAGAAGTGACTGCCACGTTCCCCCTCCATACTGAATGCAGGAGAATAGGCAATAAGTGGCTTCCGGTTGAAATCTGGGACATCTAACTCATGATAATATCACATCCCCAAATCATGAGCTACATGAAAAAGGAAATGGAGAAACTTTGAATGAAAGAAAACTAAAGGAAAGGGCAGAGAGCTGGCTCAGTAGTTAGGAGCACACCTACTGCTCTCCTAAAGGATCTGAGCCCTGTTCCCATTGCCTAGGTGGTTTAAAACTTGCTGTACCTCCAGCTCTAGGGGGTCTGATGCCTCTGGCCTCTTAGAGCACCTGCACTCACATGCACATACTCACATTTGGATACAACTAAAACAATAAAAAACTAAAGAAAAGAGTTTGTAAATATACTCTCCATAAAGGTTCCCATTGCATAGTCATATGTAAATATTGTCATAGGGGTGGGCTCCTCTAGTGGGTATGTCCCCCAGCAAAGAAAGTTATAGTGTGCAACCTTACTGCACACAGCAACTGATCTTATATTAGAGGCTAAGAAAATACTTTACAGCTTTATAATGTAAGCTCTGTACACATTGAAATATTTTGAGTTATCTTCTATGTCCCTGAAATGAAAACAGTGGATTTGAATCATAACCTGGATTAATGAAAATATATTGACAAAATCCTGCAATATATAAAAATATTTAAAAAATATCTCTTTATCTTATGTGTGTTTCACCTGCATTTATGTCTGTACCACATATAGGCCTAGTTCCCATGGAGGTCAAAAAAGAGTGTTGAATCCTTTGGAACTGAAGTTACAGGTGGTTGTAAACTGCCAAGTGAGTCTCGGAAATAGAACTGAAGTCCTCTGGAAGAGCAGCTAGTGCTCTTAACCACAGAACAATCTCTCTAACCCTCTGCAATATATTTTATATTGGATATGCAGATATTTGTTTTAAACCTGAAACTTGCAAGGAGAAAGACCAAATTCACAACTGTCCAGTTAAAGCAGGCTTTCTTAAATACTGGCCAGGAAGATGGACACTGGTCAGATCCATCCATGGTATTCCCAGCAAATGCAGCTGAATTAGGTCAGTCAGATGCTCATAAAGGCAAAACTCACAAGGCTACAGTACTTCCCACCTTTGTCCAATGGGGACAAGTGAACATCCTGATGTACTTCCTACCTACATACCCCACACCTTCACATGATAAAGCACATCCTGTGCATTTGCAATAACCAGCCTTGTTTACTGAAATGAAAACGTGACTAAAAAATTAAACAAACAAACACATGTTATTTTACATGAACAGCCCCCAGCAGTCCAGGAAGTTCTTTGTCCTTGGACAAGTGGGGCTTACAGGTTAACTTTCACCCTTACATTTACAAATAATTTATTACATATATATAATATAGATATTTGTTGAATCTATATTATATGTAATATAGATATTTATTCAATCTCTATATCTATCTATCTATCTATCTATCTATCTATCTATCTATCTATCTATCTATCTACCTATCTATCTATTTCAACTTTTGGGTTGCATGGAGCCTAGAAATATATTTATTGATGAGGGTACTATAGACAGACAATATGTGTTTGTTTAGTATATAATGATTCATTGTGGAAGTTTGAATGTTTTCACCCTGCTAAGTATCCAACTCTCCAAACCTCCTTTTTATGGTAGAACTTAATTAATTCCCTTTTAGTCTGAGAGACAGAGATTTGCTTCCTAGTGTGCAAATACAAAATGGACTAGATTCTTCCTGTCCCTAGTGTAGAACAACTAATGGAAGCAGAAAAAAAATCCTTTGATCTTGGCAGGATCAACAAAGTCCTCTCAGTTCAGAAGCTGTTGGGCTGAAGTCAACTGTAGAAACCTCAGGGAAGATGGTCCAGATACTGCCAAGCATCTTATTGGTGTATTTTGACCAAGAGCAAGCCCAAATTTGAATTTTCCACTTCCCTCCCTGATCTTCCAACTGGTTGTAGTCTTTGGTTACTAGCCTGTCTGTAGTCTGTTGTGTGTGTTGGACTGGCTTTTGTGTTATGCATGTGTCAGTGACTGTCCCTATCAAAGGACATTGCTCTGTATTTATTGAACAGTGTAGGGAACATGGTATCTGAAAGGAATGAGAGATACTTTTTCAAAGATCTTTAACGGAGCTTTACAAGGAAAGAATTATTTTACTGGCCCTAACTGATCCAGAATAGCACTCAAAATTGCAAACAGATGTTACCAATGTATATTCACACATTGTTTCCCACAATTATAGTGGATACTGTTTTGTTTAAGGTTGCTTTTAACCTGATGGCTGCTTTCAGCAAAAGAGTGCCAACACACACACACACACACACACACACACACACACACACACAATTCTTGGTCAGGAGAATAATTTGAGATTAGAGTTATGCATTTTGCTGAGGTTGTAAAAGCTGATTACATGAGAAATCTAAGGCAAAGTAAGGTTTGTTACATTGCTTTCTTAAAGGTAACTTAAACAAGCTGAGCACACAGTAGGATATCAGGTTAAATACATAACCTTAATGATCTCCAGGTATAACATAAAATCCACTGCAAGGTTTAGCAAAAGTTCAGTCTCTTTCAAGGGAAGAAATATTTTCTGAAAATATATCACAACTTTCTATTTTTGTAGACTTCTTTATACAGCACCCATAAGTGGAGTCATCCAGTAATTTGGCTTTCTGTACTGGTGCCATTTCATACAATATAACATACTCCAGGTTAACCTAGTTCATCACAAATGACAGGATTTCCTTTTGCTTTTAAAGAGGGAGAATGGTTCCTTGAGTGTTTATACTATGTTGGTTTGACTTGTGCATGAACAGATCTTGTGCACTCTGTCACAATTTCTGGGAGTTCATTTGAGTAGCTATCCTGCTATGGACAGGAGACAGTTTCCTTCTAGTCATCCACCACCTCGGAAATTCTTTCTAATCTCTCTTTCTCAAAGATCTCTAAGCTTTGGGAGGAGGGTATGTGGTATATATGTTTATTTAGAACTGAGCACACCACAGTCTTAGCTGTGAAATCATCCTTTTCTACACTATGAATATGTATTACTCTCATTGGTTAATAAAAAGCTGACAGGCTGATAGCTGGACAGAAAGTTAGGTGGGAAAGCCAAACTGGGAATGATGGGAAGAAGGGCAGAGTCAGGAGGAGATGCCAGGCAGCTACTGAGGAAGCAAGACATGCTAGAGGACAGGTAAAGGCATGAGCCATGTGACAATACATAGATTAATAGAAATGGGTTAACTGAAATGCAAGATTCAGCTAGTAATAAACCTGAGCTATTTACTGAGCATTTATCATTTATATTCAGCCTCTGAGTTGTTTATTTGGGATGAGATGGTCTGGACTGGAAATGCCCATTTACATATGGTATTCTAACATATGGCTGAAATTTCCACATAAAACCTGAGATCTTAAAAATGGATTCTCTTAGTGTGGCTGGTCATCTCTGCACGTCCTCCCATCATGATCTTGATGTCCCTTGCCTACAGTATCTCTCCTCTCTTGGGGAATGTGGGGATGCAGGGTGGCTTGGGAAAGAGGGAGGGCTGGGGGATGGGAGGAGGGAGGAGAGGGGATCTGTGGATAGTATGTGGAGTGAGTAAAAAAATTTTTAATAAAGCAAAATGAAAGAAAGAATAAAAATAAAAAAATAAAATTAAAAATTGGATTCTAGACACACAAGAATGGAGTCAAGCATGGCTCCTGGCAGCAGCCTTTTCTTGGGTGAGCTCTGTTTGCTGGCACAGCTCCTTTAAGAGACTGCTTCCTGGCTTGGTGCTAACAGCAAAAATGGGTAGCCAATTTAAGAGGCCCTACTACCAAACATTTATATGTTGTTTATGAGCAGCCAGTGGCATGCTACTCAGTGGTAGCATGGACCTAGAAACTTCTTAGAGTTGGGGTGGTAAACATGGCCCCTTGAGCTGGTAGTAAATGTACCTCTGCCATCATGAAACTAGACTCTTAGAGAACTGAGGGGGAGGAGCCAGCATCAGCACTCCATGATCTAAGTTACACAGCAGTTTTTCTGCTCATGCAGAGAGAAAAGGTTACAGATGCACAGCAAGGACAGATTCAGACCAAAAAAATAAGTCCCTAAATGGGTCACAGCATGTTTAAAAAATATGTTTAGCTTGGGAGAGAGAAAAAAATATATACAGTCTTAGATTAAAAGATACAGTTTTGAAATAAAGTCCTTAAAATGAATAGAGTAATAAAAATATAATAAGCCATGGAAAGATGGAAAATATACAGGGAGTCTGTATACTGTATGTTATTGTGTTGTCTTTAAATTTTTGACTGCTAATGAACAAATGATAACTGCTAAGAGACATTTAATCATGAAAGCTGCTAGATTAAGCCAACCTATATATTTTAAAAAGTCTTGACTTCAAAATTTAAATTAAAAGCTATGTTCCTTTGGGAAGGAGGTTCTGCTTTTATTTCCACAGGAAATGAGAGACTGTGGATTTATTCTGGGTTAAAAAAAATCAGGGTTGATCAAGGAAGACCCTCTGAAAAATCTGACTACAAATCTAAATAAATTAACTTAAAAGACTACAGGACACATGATGTATATTTTACCTGTTCAAACATAAAACTAAAAAAAATTTTTCTTTGGCCAACTTGTGTACAATACACAGTATATACTTGTATTAATACAGATATGTATGTTACTTTTAAAAGTTTCTGTGTTTTCAGAGGAAGGAAACCAGACACCAATAAAAATGAATATCCCAGGTGATCCAGCATCCAGAACAGCTTCTAGGTTGCTGACTGAGATGATCCAGCCTCACAGAATACTACAGCCAAGGCATAACAATTTTCCCTGTGTCTTTCAAAGATTGCCAGCACCCCCAATGAACAGGATGTAGTCTAGAGAACTATGCACACATTCCCCAAAAATAAACTATTAATGTTTGTCATTGTTTAGGTGGGTTGGTTATAAGTTGTTATGGATTAATGGTAAGAAAAAAAGCTAAACAAAGGAGATTGGATTCAGAAATCTTGTTCTGAAAAGAAAAAGGGGGGACATAGAAATGATAGACTAAAAGGGTAGATTATGGAATTTACTTTAATTTAAAAAACTATTAATCATACATATTTTACATTGGTATGGATTTTGGTTTATTGATACAAATTTAAAGTTAATTTTGTTATACTGTATATATATTTCTAATCTTGTTTAGGGTATTATGTTTATGTAGCTCATTTAAAAATGTAATATATAATTAAGAAATACAGATTAACAGTCATCTATAATACAAACTTATAGTCATGTTAGGTTTTCAAGGTCATATGGAGATTATTTCAGATAGAAAGGCAATCTTCAAACACTTCAAAGACCTACAGACTATGTCATTTAAAATGTTTTAAGAACTTAGACTTTTCTAAGTGAGACATTTCTGCTTCTGGTAGCACCAAATACTTCAAGGAGGATAATGGGCATTGAAGAAACTCCATATGGAGTTTGTTTTCTTTATGACAAAAGCTAGCCATGTGGGCAAAGAAACTGCTCTTGCCTCAATTGCTGACAGTTACTGTCTAAACTGGACAAGCAGGCTACAAGAAAGGTGACTGCTGAACTTTGCCAAGACAAGGAAGGGACAGTCCTTCAAATATCCCTGCTTCACAGGAAAGTCTCTCAGATACAACATACATACTACTATTTTACCAGTAGACATGTATTGCCAGACCATTCATTATTATCCTTCATAGAGGTCACAACTGAGTAAGAGTGATGACTACTTTTCTCCTTTGGTGTCATGGATAGCACCTTCCAACGTTAGAAGGCTAGCCATAGCTGAAGCTTATTAAAGGTCACTACCAGCTTGATTTCTCCATGTTCTAAGACTCACACAAGTGGTGCCTGTAGATGTAACCAACCGTCTTATTAAATAAGAAACACAGAAACAATGTAAAAGAGAAAGTCGAGAGGTCAGAGCTCAGAGCTAAAATCTCACCCTTCCTCCTGCTGTCCCAGCTTCCCGAAAAGAGAGCTATTTCCTGTGTGTAAGTCGATTTTCCAGTCATTCTGCCTTCTCATTGGTTGTAAACCCAAACACTTGACTGCCTCGTCACTGTCTGAATGTACAGCCCCCTAGGTCTTAAAGGCATATGTCTCCAATGCTGGCTGTATCCCTGAACACACAGAGATCTATGGGATTAAAGGCGTGTACCACCACCTCTACACTCTGTCTATGGCTCTAATAGCTCTGACCCCCGGGCAACTTTATTTATTAACATACAATCAAAATCACATTTTAGTACAATTAGAATACCACCACAGGTGCCTTTAGCACTAGGATCTTACTGACAAATTCTAGAGGGCAACAAATAGTATTTTAAAATTGGGTTGTTTGTTTTCTTGATGATTAGTATTTTTGAGGAAATTATAAATCATAACATTTTCTTGATTTCTTTCATAGTATGTTTGTCCTTTGTATATAGGAAGGCTACTGGTTTGGGGGTATTTATTTTGGATGTTGCTACTTTGTAGAGTGTGTTTATCAGTTGTAGGAGTTTTCTGATGAAGTGCTTAAGGTCTTTTATGTATAAATTCATGCCAATAAAGATATTTTGGCTTCTTCTTTTACCACTGTATTCATTTTATCTCCTTCATATATCTTATTGTATTACTTGAGAGCACATGCCCTGTGTTGAATAGGAATGGAGAGAGTAAATATCTTTGTTTTATTTTTGATTTTAGTGGAAATGTTTTGAGATATTCTCCATTTAGAATGATGTTGGTTGTGACTTTTCTGTGTATTGCTTTATTTATGTTGAAATACATCCCCTGAATCTCTATTTCCTCTAGGACTTTTATTATGACTGGATGTTGGATTTTGTCAAAGGCCTTTTCTGCATTTAATGAGATCATTATATTGTATCTGTTGGTTAGTCTATTTATTTGGTGGGTTATAATTATTGATTGATATATAGTGAGCCTGATTCTCTGGAATGGATGTTACCTGATCATGGTGGATGATCTTTTTGATGTATTCTTGAGTTTGGTCTGAAAGTATTTTAGAGGATTTTAGCATGTGTGTTCAACAAAGGTATTGGTCTATAATTTTGTTGTTTTTGTGAGGACTCCATCTAGTTTTTGTATTAGTGTAATACTGGCTTCCTAAAGGGAATTTGTAAAGTTTCTTTTTCCATTTTTCAGAATAATTTGATATGTATTGGTGTTGGCTCTTTGATGATCTTATAGAATTCTATACTGAACCTAAGTAACACTGAGCCTTTTTATTTTTTTTAAGTTGGAGATCTTAAAAACTATATTTTTGTGTACGAGTGTCTGCCTGCACCTATGTCCATGCACCACGTGCTTGCCTGGTACCCACGGAGGCTAGAAGAGGGTGTGGGATTCCCTGTAACTGGAATTAAAGCAAATGTGGGCCACCGTGTGAGTGCTGAGAATTGATCTGGGTCCTCTGGAAGAGCAACCAGTACTCTTAACAAATCATTCATCTCTCTCTAGCCTTATTTTGTAGATCTTTTTCTTACTGTTTATACTTTCTACCTCACTGGATGTTATAAGTCTCTTTAAATTATTTACTTAGTCTTTTTAATTTTTTTGAGGTAGTTGAAGAAGTCAGTGGACTCTATTTCTTTATTGCTTCTGGGGTTTGGGGCTTGGAAGCTCTTGGTGGAGTGGGCTCATTTCCTCTACACAACCTCAGGCTTCTGGCTTCACAGGATGACACTGGCCTCACGGATGGCCACCATGCACAGATCAAGGAGGTACTTGCTCTTGCTGATCATGTGCCTGATGCTGCTGAGAGTGCCTGTGATCATCACAGAAGTAGCTGGTTTTTGCTGACTGGATCTGCATTTCATGACCAGCATTACCCCTTTGCGGTTGGCCACAGGCTCCATCCCCACAGTTTTAAGGTGAATCAGCTGGTTGTAGCAGAAGGAGTTGAAGGCCTTTAGATTATTGGGATATGGATATATGGCTGCTTATTCGTCTTGATCAGGAATCTGAAGAAGTTCCAAACAACCATCTTCTGCAGGTGTACGGACATTTCGGCAACTCCTCTCCCTGCAGTAACTGGAGACAGAAAGAGCTATTTACTTAATCTTGATTTAACTTAGTGGTTTTATATATCTATAAATTCATCCATTTCTTTCAGGTTTTCCACTTTTGTGAACTGACTTTTAAAATAAGTCTTTACGATTCTTTGAATTTCCTTGATGTCTTTTGTACTGTCTCCCTTTCATCTCCAATTTTATTTTGGCTATTTTTGCTAAATGTTTGTTAATCTTCTCAAAGAGCCAACTTTTAATTTCATTTATTTATGTTTTTTCATTTCTATTTCATGAATGTGAGACTTGATTTTTATTATCTCTTTTTGCCTACTTTTTAAAAGATATTGATTGCTGTTATTGTTCTTTTAAGGCCTTTACGGGCACATTATTAAGTTATTAACTTAAGATCTCTCAAGTATTTTTCTGTGGGCACATAGTGTTACAAATGATTTCTTTAGGACTGCTTTCATTGTGTCCCATAGGTTTTGGTCTTATGTTTTCATTCAATTCTAGAAATCTTTAAATTCCTTTTTAATTTCTGCCCTCATCCAATTTTGATTCAGTAGTATAATAGTTAGTTTCCATACATTTGTGTACTTTATACCATTTCTATTATTGTTGATTTATAGCTTTATTCATATGTGGTCAGGTAATGCCAGTAGGAAAGAAGACATGGCACTGGAGCAGTAGCCAAGAGCTTACATTTTGATGAGAGAGAGAGAGAGAGAGAGAGAGAGAGAGAGAGAGAGAGAGAGAGAGAGAGAGAATGGAGAATGGTATGGGCTTTATAAAATCTCAGAGCCCAACAAGGCCAAACCTCCTAATTCTTCTCAAACCATTCCAACTGGGGACCAAGTGTTCAAATGTAGAGCTTATGAAAAGCATTTCATCCAAACTACCACAGGCATGCAATCACACAACTGCTAATTTCTCCTTCCAACTACTACATGAAATTCTGTCTACTATAGTCCTTCAGGGTTGACTCAGAAGAGAACTTTATTTACTGATGGTTCTGCATACTATGCAAGCATCACCAAGAAGTGGGCCCTCAGTAAATGAGTCTTCTCTTCTTTAGCCAACTGATCATTGGGAACAACCCATTAGGTCATAGGTGTATTCTTGGGGGCAGGGTCATTGTAACAGGAGTAGAAAGAGTTATTTGAAGATAATGGCAGAGCCTTGATCCAAAGCCCCAAGAGTTTCCACTAGGATTCATCTATAGGGAACTGCCAGAGACTCCAAATAGTTTTTCTATCTGTTATTGACCCCTTAAATACTGTCATATCTGCTGGGTCATATGGCCCAAGTGGTAGAGCAGCCTACAGAGAAGCCTGGATCTGTTGAAAACATTCTTCTGTTCTAAGACCTACTCAGTGCTAGAAGCTTTCCAAATCACTTGATCCAAGTTAGGAATGTGCTGTCTCCAAAATCCAAATAGGTCCCCTAAACATTGTTTGTTTCTTTGTGGTTGAAGGGGCCAGGTGCAACAACTTGACTTTTACCTTAGTATAAATATTTTTGAATTCTCTACACCACTAAATTCATAAAAAGTTCACTGAGTCCAAAAGCCCTTGAATTTTGGTTGGATTCATTTTACATTCTTTTGTGTGAAGTGCAAGTGAAATATATTGTCTTTTCCATCAATGGGTTAAATGAGGTAAAGGAAGTTCTATCTTTGAAGAAATTTATAAAGACACCATCTGGAGAAAAAAAATCCTTCCTACTGTCAGCATTTTTCAAAGATCAAAGTATGTGCTCAAGGCTTTAACCTGTTCTCCAAAGATGCATTTTGCTTATCAGCAGGGCTGTTTTGAATTATCCAACAACATAAGAATGAAGTCAAACTCTGACCACTCAGAGTGAAGCTCAGGACCTCTTTGCATTATTAATAAAAACTCAGAGAAACTCCTAATGGGTGTACTTGAGTGCTTGACTTGGCATGACTATGCGCTCTCCTGCAAAAGGAAAACTTTTTGCCTTACTTGAATATGTTGGCCTGTACAGTCATTTTCTTGAGACCCAGTCCCATTTTTTATCACCCTGATGCATAGAAAGTCCAGAGCACAGAGTAGTTGCTCCCTCTCTGTCAGTGGCTCCAGTCAGCATAATGTCATCAATATAATGGACCAGTGTGATATTTTGTAGAAAAGACAGGTTATCAGGACCTCTTTGAAATAAGTTTTGACATAGGGCTAGAGAATGAATATACTTTTGAGGTAGAATGGTAAACATATATGATGACCTTGCCAGATGAAAACAAATGGCTACTGTTGGTCCTTATGGACAGGTATTGAGATAAAAAGCATTTGCTAGATCAATAGCTGCATACTAGGTACCAGAAGATATGTTAATCTGCTCACATAAGGAAACCACAGCTGCTCCAGGAACTGCAATTAAAGCCACTACTTGATTAAGTTTGCATAGACAACTGTCATTCTACATTTTATTTTATTTTCTGAGCAGGCTAAATAGGAGAATTAACAGTAGATGTGGTGGGAACCACCACCCTGAATCTTTTAACTCCTTGATGCTAACATTAGTTTCAGGAATCCCTCCAGAGATGTGATGTTATTTCTGGTTCACTATTTTCCCTGGAAAAGGAAAACTGGCAGAGGTGGGTCACTGGGATGAGGCTTTTTAAGGGTAAGCCCTGCTCCAGGTCTTGTCTCATTGTTTTCTGCTTCTGGATTGATCAAGAAATGGTCAAGTCATACTGCATCCTTCTTCACCATGGACTATACCACAGCAACTGCCATGCCTTCCTTACTATGATGGATTGAACCCTCTGAAGCTGTGAGGCAAAGTAAAAATTTTCTTCCTTAAGTCTGAATATTTGTTACAGCACTCAGAAAAGTGACCATGTAGCATATAATTAAGTATACCTTCAATATTTTTAATTTTGTGACAGAATATTTGTTACAGCACTCAGAAAAGTGACCATGTAGCATATAATTAAGTATACCTTCAATATTTTTAATTTTGTGACATTTATGAACCTCTGACATTCAATACTTAGGGGTTAAATAGTCAGATAAACTAAAAAAAAAAGAATGGATTCATTTTATAGTTTTCCATTTTTTTCCATTTTTAAATTTACCAACACTTAGCCTGTACCAAAAGGATAGCAATGAAAGTAATAATAGTCAAAAATTAATTAAATGACTGTATTTCAGCCACTAATTCTTTTTTTAGGCACTATGAACTAAAAGAATGCAGATTGAGCACTTTGAAACTGACAGAAGTGCCATGAAATTGCAGTGCAAGCTTGATAATTATCTTCTTCATTATTTTTTAACATATATCAAGATAAATATAGCATTTCTTTCCACTTTTAATAGCATGCATTAGTATAAGAAGATGAGAAGAAGGGCGTTCATCTCACAGTGTTATAGTTAAAGGCAATGACAAAGAAAAGGGTGTGACATTAACGATGTGCAAGCATCAGTGCTGTTAATTGACATCGATTACATAATCATTCTATAAACTATGCACACAGTTAAAATAAAATAACATGTGCTTTCTTTGCATGGCTGTAATCGCTGACAACAACGATCATTAAGAACAAGAACATAATGAAATTAGGGATGGATAAAATGATTGGTTTCTTGTCTCAATTGAATCAATATTTGACTGTGGCAAAACAGTTGATGTATAAAAAATTCAAATGTAATTAATTTATTGTCATTTGAAAATATACTTAGCAATTCCTGAGCTCTTTGAATCCTTTATATACCCAGCTCCTTAACTTAATATACTTCATTAGGTTTCCATTTCCTCTAAGTTGATTCCTGTGAAATTTAACATACATCATGAGTTTCTTACTAATAATGTCATTTAAATTTTTAAAATGAACTTCTTCCTAACTCCTTTACTTAAATATAAAAATAAGTGGTGATATTTTGAAGAAAAATTCCAAATCTACAGTATTTAGTAGCAGAAATCATGTTGCTTTTTTTTTTGCAGTATTGAAAACTGAACCAAATCCTTGCCCATACTGAACAAATGTTTTACACTGAACTGCTTCCCCAACTCTTAATCTAGCTCATGCTTGAGTTTACAAATATTTTTTAAAACTAGAGTTGAAATATACAAGGTTAATGTAGCCATAGAATAGTGCAAATGACACCATGTCTTTTATCTTTGATCATATTTAGTTATTCAAAGGCTGATGGAATCTAATGCAAATTTGGGGCCATCATTAATTTATCAAAGGCATTATAGACTATTTTTAATCATAGTGCAATGTTGTTTTCAGGGATTTTCTAGATACTGAAGTCATAATAAATGAAAAAGATTAAATGGTTTTCTGAATATTATCCAATTAGTGGGATAATCAGCCTCCTTTTTGTCTAGCTTTATTCAGTTTTTACAGGAAATACATTGTATGTGATGAAAGAGATAGATGATTTTAAGGTTGACAGAAACACCTTTTTGTAGGTAATCATCAAGATATTTTCCAAACATTCAGTGTACATGGAATAACTGGGTGTTAACAGAGAATCTATTGATCACATAAAAGATATGTATGTTGGAACTTTTGTATAAATCCAGGGCTGGGGGTTGGTAGTCAGAGAGAGGCAGATCCCAAGAGCTTGCCAGCCAGCACATCTAAATAAATTGGTGAGCTCCAACTGGAAAATGACTGAGGAGGACATTGATCATAGCCTCTGGTCTCCACATACGTACATACACATGTGCACTCTCTTCACACACACACACACACACACACACACACACACACACACACACACACGGGGCGTGGGGGGAGAGAAAACACTGTTTTCTCAGTTAAAATACTCATTTGCAAGATGAATTAAAAAGATTTTAACATAATCAACTGATACAAAAAATATAGCTGGATGCAGAAAGAGTTAAAGATGTCTAACAATACATTAACACCATATAAAATATGTATGTGTCTTAACTTGCTTATTATTGCTGTGATAACATTCATGACCAAAAGCAACTTTCAGAAGAAAGGGCTTATTTCATCTTACTGCTTATAGCATATCACTGAGGAATGTCAGGGACCTGGAGGCAGGAACCCAAACAGAAGTCATAGAGGAAGATTGGTTACTGCCTTACACTCTCCATGGCTTGCTCAGTTTGTTTTTTTATACCATTGAAGACTACCTTCTCAGGGGTGGCATTAACCATAGGGGGTTGGGCCCTCCCACATCAACTATTAATCAAGAAAATGCCCAACAGACTTGCCTACAGGCCAATCTGAAGGAAGCATTTTTTTTTTTCAATTGAAGTTACTTCTTGTCTGATGACCTTGGCTTGTCAAGTTGACTAAATAATAAATAAATAAATAAATAAATAAATAAATAAATAAATAACTAGCATAGTATATGAATTTGAGTTAAGAAGGGAGAAAGAAAATGTATATTTCAAGAGATTAAATCATAATATGAAAGCTAACTTCAAGAATATTTTCAGAACATAAAAGCAGACTAAATGGCTAGTCACCCCAAAGGTAACTCCTTCCAGGACTCTGACCCTGCTATCGGATGACCATTGGCTCATCCCAAAGCTACTCCTCGCTCTGGGATTCTAACCCTGCCCTCTAAGTACTGAGTGAGTGACTAGTCTCCACACAGGTTTCCCTTCCTTCCTTCCTTCCTTCTTCATTTGAGACTGCAAATCTACCCTCCGAGGATGTAGGCAAGCCACTTACTCATCCCACAGCTAAATTCCCCTTCCCTCTCTTTCTGGAGCTCTAACCTGGCACTCTGAGGATTTGCACTTAGTGTATGCTTGCCCCACAGGGAATGCTCTGTTCCCATTCCTTCTTGAATTTTAACACTGACATCTGATGACCTGTCTCTAGCCACATGGCCTTCTTTTCTGTGAACTCAGGTCAAGTACATGTTCAGCCCAAAGTCATCCCTGACTTTCTTTACTTCACATTTGGAGATCTGTTTCCACCATTTGAGGCCTACACTGAGTTACCTTGCTGATCACACAGATCATCATCCAGTCTGCTTCCTTCTGAGGTTTAAGTGGCCCCCTGAGACCCTGCTCTGGATCATCTGCTCATCCACAGCCATCATTCCTTTTCTCCTTCTTTTTGTCTTACTTTGGCTATCTAAGGACCTTGCCCAATCATTTGCTCATCCTACAGGCAGCCCACTCTCCCTCTTTCTTCTGAAACTCAAAACTTGGCTGAGGATCCCTGCCATGTGCCCATTTGTCCTACAATCATCCCTGCCTGTCTTTCCCATCTGGGATCCTAACCCACATCCAAAGATGTGCACCAAGCTACTTGCTTATCCACAGTTAACACCACTCCTTCCTCTCTTTTTATAACATTCCAACCCTACAGTCTAAGGACCTATATCAAATGCCTGCTCACCTCACTGTAACATGAATCTTAAAAGGTCTTATTAATAAAAACAAACCCAGAGCCAGGTATTGGGGTGAATGCTGGAAGATCAGAGAAGCAGAACAAGCCACATCCAACCTCACCTTGCCTGCTTCTCAGCTGATCTTGTTTCCTCAAACTGGAAGCCTCTGAGTTCTCATCCAAATGGATCTCAGCTGAACTGCTGTTCAAAATCCTAAAAGTTTATAAAGCCTAAAAGGCCTCTAGTTCCTGGTCCTCACACCTTATATACCTTTTTGCTTCTTTCCATCACTTCCTGAGATTAAAGGCATGTCTTTTCCAAGCAAGACATGAGATCTCAAGTGCTGGGATTAAAGGTATGTGTCACCATGCCTGGCTCTGTTTCCAATATGGCCTTGAACTCACAGATGTCCGGATGGATCTCTGCCTCTGGAATGTTAGGTTTAAAGGCATGTGTTACCATTGCCTAACTTCTATGTTTAATATAGTGGCTGTTCTGTTCTCTGACCTTCAGCTAAGTTTATTCAGGTACACAATATATCAACCACATCTCACAGTCAGCCCTCCCATTACCACGTCTCTGGGACTTTAATCCTGCCAATTTGTACCATCTGATAATCTGTGCCTAGTCACTTCCCCATTCCACAGGCAGCCCTGCTTTGCTGCTCTCTCTCTCATGCCATCATCTGAGGACAAGAGCCAACTTGCTCATCCTACAGCTTTCTCTTCCCCTTCTCCATCTGGGGCTCTAACCTTGCCATCTGAGGACTCACACTGAGTGTTTACTTGCACCACATTGGGAACTCTAACTCTGCCATTTGAGGATCTGAGTCAAGTGCTTGCACAACTTACAGATAACTCTCATTTTCCCCTGCATATAAGACTCTAACCCAATTATGGTGGTATTTTATTTGTACTGAATTGTGATTTTCATTGTATGTTAATAAATAAAGTTGCCCAGGGGTCAGAGCTATTAGAGCCATAGCAAGAGCGTGGTGGTGGTGGTGCACACCTTTAATCCCAGCACTTGGTAGAAGAGCTAGGTAGATCTCTGTGTGTTCAGGGACACAGCCAGCATTGGAGACATACGCCTTTAAGACCTGGAGGGCTGTACTTACAGGCAGTGACGAGGCAGTCATGTGTTTGGGTTTACAACCAATGAGAATGCAGAACAGAAAGACTATTTAAGACACACACAGAGGAAGTAGCTATCTTGGGGAGAGGTAGGAGCACCGCAGGAGGTAAGATTTTAGCTCTGAGCTCTGACCTCTCGGCTTTCTCTTTTACATTGGTTCTGTGTTTCTTGTTTGATAAGACGGTTGGTTACATCTACACCCAATCATCTGAGATCCTTCTCAGAGAGCATGTGTATGCCTCTGTATGTATATGTGTATGTATTAAAGTAATATGAACAAATCCAGGAATTAAATACATACTTATTACAGAATGTGACAGAGGCTAAGACAGTTATTCAATGTCACATATTGATGCCCATTTAGCATCTCAGGGGCAGGCTCAGGAGCAATCCAATAAGGTTGCAAGCTGAAACTGCCTCCCAAACTGACTGCATGTGAAACTTGGTAAGGACTTGGCCAGAGACAGGTGAAAAGTGGGAGAGTGGTGGTATTCACAATCTCTAGATTTGTGATGAGACAGGATGGTAATATTGGACAGGTACTGCCTGCTACTACGGAAACAAATTACTCAGGACAGAAAGGACTCAAGGAGGAGAAGAACTTGTGGGGGTGGGGGAGAGGCTTTCTGTTGTTGACTACCAGGAATCTTAAATGTGAGCAGGAACAGACAGATGATAAAAATCTGTTGTAAAGCAGAGGACTCAGTATAGACAAGCTGAGGAGACTGGCATTCACTTGCAGCCACTGTGTACAACATGCAACAACATACTTATGGAAATGAGAAGTTCCTGCTATTGCCTGGGGATGCTAATCTCAAAATAGTCATTTCAGAGAGAGGAATTATGTGTGTCTGTTATACAAGAACCTGAAGATGGTTGCCAGATCAGAAGTTCAGATGCATGGGAAAGGCCTGGAGGAGGCATGAGGGGGGAAAGAGGAGGAAGAAGCAGAAAAGTGTCTATATACATTGGTGTCTGGGATGCCCTTCAAGAGGAAAAAGGTTTGAAGGCAAAGGTTCAGGGGAAAGAGGTGTGGGGAGGTGAGAAATGGTGGAGGGGAGGATGGAGCTTTTGTCAAATGAGTAGGGCTATCATTTGCATCAGGTGGAACACCCAAATTAACCTGGTCCTGAAAGGAGGAAGAAAATCAGATGGAAAAGATGGAGGAGGAGAAAAGGGGGATTGTGAGTGTATTTGGTGTGAGGAAAGGTAGATGGTCAGACAAGAATTAGGAGAAGGAGAGGTACCCTGGTCTGCCCAGTAAGAGGAGACAGGAGAAGCTGGGATGACAAAGTGGAAGTGGGTAGGGTCAGAAAGTCGGAAATTCCTGTATCAGGTCAGAGGCAAGGTGAGGCAGGCTGAAGAGTAGTGCAGGCTGCCACAGCCCAAGTATTAAGCTCCAAGGCATCCATTTTATTTTTCATGATGCCTTGACTCTGCATAGTTACCTATAGGAACCTAGGGCTTTCTCAGTATCAATATAGGGAAGCTCAGGAGAGTGACAACTCTCTTCTACCCTATATGCAAAGGGGTATAGTAAAGAAACTGCAGACATGGCTATTCCACTAGGGGATAGTTTCTATTGTGGATAAGAGAGAGAACAGACAGAGGTATATGGAAGAGTTCAGAGCAGAAAACAACAACAACAACAACAAACAAAACCAAAAAAACAAACCAGACTGGACATGGCCAGGGCTAGGGAAGCTGGTCTAGCAGAGAACAGCAGAGAGAATGAGACAGCAGAGACTAGCAAAAGAGAAGTGGGGGAGAGAATACCAAGACAGTAAGAGGGAACAGCAAGACAACAGCTGGATATAAGGAGGTGGGAAGCCAGTGAAGAGGATCAGGCCAAGGAGTTTAGGGAAGGGGAAGAGAGAAGCCTAGGGAAGTAAATAGGGCCAGGATGCTATCATGTGGGCTTTGAAATGTATAATGGGTACTTGTGAATAGGAACCTGGAAGCTAGCGTGGGCTTTGATATTACAGCCATGGACATATGTCACTAAAAGCCATATGTCCCTTCTGCCAGAGGCAAGGAACATGACTCATTTTGGAGGACAGAAAGCCTGTTCCCGAGGAATGGTGGCCTTTAACCACCAGAATTCCTTCTATAGTTCAGCTTTAATTGAGCCAAGGCTGTCATTTGTGGGCATATGAACTGCCTGAGACCTAACATGCTCACTATAGATCCAGTGGCCGCACTGATGTGGGTTCTTGCGGGAATGTGATCTACAGCTATGGGTGGAGCACAGCTCCCTTCTTCATAAGCAAGAGACTTTTAACACTGTCCCTCTCCCCAGCCCAACTCTACTCCATTGCAATCATCACTTTCCTGACTCTTGAGAGTCCTCAGAACCTGTCAAATAGTTATGATCCAGTTCTTTTTCAGGCTACACTTGCTGTAGTGTGGAGTGGCATGGGGCTAGGTCAGGGTGTACCAGTGTAACAGGCCTGGCAGAAATGAAGGTATCCTACAGACTCTTGTATCTGTCTATCTGACTATCAGACTATTCAACAATAGACCCCAGAGAAATGAGAATTTCCCTAGAAATTTCATACTTGGAGAAGGAAAATGCAGCAGCCAGAGGAGAACATGTATTCTACAAAGAGATTTCACACAGTCCTAGTAACCTACAGTATGAGTCCGAAGCCCAAAGATGAGTTAATGCTGAGCAGGACCACACTTTGATGGGGTCTGTTTAGATGTGCATATCCTTGGCCCTCTAATTAAATTTTAGTCTCACTTCATGAATCCAAAGAGAGAATAGAGGGGTTCACTGATCTCTTTTTCTCTCTTCTCAATGTGGCTATATTGAATAAATCTCCACTTATTGCTTTCCACTTTTAATTTTGCTCCCTTCATGGACTTATTGAGGATGGGTGGCTTTGACCTGACTTGGGGCACTTGGGACCTGACTCTCAAGTTAATAACAAGATAGCAATCATGAAGACATATTTGGGGGAGTGTCTGCTGACAGACGGTGTGAAGGTGGAAATTCCCAGTAGTTGCTGGATTCGTTTTACTTCAGAAACCACCTTCCTGTAGTCCCAGTGCAGCAGACATCAGCTGTTTCCTAAATTTGGATTTTATGGGGGTGTTCTTGGGACAATCTGGATATTAGTAAGTCATCCCAGATTGGTGTGCCTCAGAGGCTTTGCTTTCCTGTTTGTCTTTGGACCCCTATGAACAATTTAGGGTTGTTTTGGACAATTGGTGTGAATGTCATTTGTGATAGGCATTGTCTTTCATGGTTGGAGTATGCTGGAGTATCATGTGTCAATAAGGGTCCCTGGAAAGAATCTATGTCTGAAAGACTGATCGGTTAGACCTGCACTGATGGCGGTTTTGGAATGTTGCTGGGCCAGAGGCTAAATACTTTCTCTGAGGCTAGCTTTAGTTCTTTGAAGCCATTCTTGCCCACCTCTGTTTTCCAAACTAACATCCTGTGACCAATAAATACAAACCCTTTTAATTTATTAACCTAGCACTCCTCTAGCTTCCACCAAGCCTGAAGCTAAGAATGTCATCAGATACCATCTGAGGCCTATAGAAAAGCTTCCCCCATCTACTGCAATCTCCTTTCATATTCCCTGTAGTCAGACTTTTTCATCAGGACTGTCCACTCCCCAATAATGACATGGAAACTTATTATTAATTATAAAAACTTGGCTGATAGCTTAGGCCTGTTACTAACTAGCTGTTATAACTTACTTTAACCTGTTTTTTCTAATCAATCTAATTTTTGTCTCATGGCTCTATTACCTTTACTCTGTACTTCCCATGCTGCTTCCTCTCCATCTACCTGGAGACTCCCACCTTCTTCCCAGCATCCTTTGTGCCTGAAAATCTTGCCTAGCTATTGGCCATTCAGCTTTTTATTAGGCCAATCTGGATGATACATCTTCATAGTGTACTAAAAGATTATTCCACAACAAATCTCCAGAGTTAAATTTGTCTTGGTTTACAGCTTTCTTTGATCTGTAAAATTATTAAACTTCATGAAACTGCTTCCACGTTGGAACATGGAATTTACTGTAAACTAAATCTGTGTTCTGTGGCCATGATTACTTAAATGTGAGTCCACAATAAACAATCTTTTATTTATTACCTTTAAGCCTTTAAGGTGAGAGATATTTTTGTTGTTGCTGTTGCTGCTATTGAAATTGTTTAATAAAGAAACATGCTGATCATGTTGGTGGAGAGAGGGAGGGAATGAGCTCTCAAAGATGTTGGGAAAATGAATATAACTCAAAGTCAGGGGCTGCCAAAATAGGAAGACACTGCTCTTCCATTCCAGCAGTTGGAGGCTTCAGGGAGACATGATGAAGTTTCCTTTGTCTTGGATTTTTCTTTTCTATCCACTGTTACTCGTGCATTTTAATCATTATAAAAGGATCCTGGCAACTCTAGGAGGGAATGTGGCTGATTTCTTCAAGCTAAGATGTCCAACCTTTTAGAGGGAAGAGTGTTTTAAAAGTGAAAAGTCTATGATCTGACAATGATGCCATTTGTAGGACAGACCTTGTCTATTTGGAAACTCTTTTGAGTTCTACTGAACTACTTGGAACAGAGAGACAAAAGTTTTGAGGATATCTGCTGTGGTTCATGTGTTGTGGTTTATGTCTAAATTGGAGGTTTCTATTGAGTCAATTCTGTGGTAGCTTGGGGAAGCCCATGGAAAAGGGGGAGGAAAGATTGTAGGAATTAGAGTGGATGGAGGACACCAGGAGACCATGACCCACTGAATCAACTAAAGGGGGTTCACATGGGCTCACAGAGACTGAAGCAGCAAGCATGGAACCTGCATGGGTCTGTACCAGGTCCTCTGCATGTATGTTATGGTTGTTAGCTTAGTGTTTTGTGGGACTCCTAACAGTGGGAGCAGTTGTGTCTTTGACTCTTTTGCCTTCTCTTGGGACTCTTTTCTATTGGTTTGCTTTGTCCAGCCCATATATGATGGCTTTTGCCTTGTCTTATTGTATCTTGTTTTGTTCTGTCTGACTGTAGTCTCTTGGAAGCCTGCTCTTTTCTGAAGATGAAACAGAGGGAGAATAGGGAGGTGGGGGTAGCTGGGAGAAGTGGAGGAAGGGGAAACTGTGGTCAGGATGTCTTGTATGAGAAAAGAATCTATTTTCAATGTAAAAAATAAAGAAATAACCAAGACAATTAAAATATGTTTGTTTTATGATCCAAAAACACCTAAATTGCTTCTTTTAGACAAACTTAAAATGAAATATTAAAAAATTATATTCAGGAGTGACTTATATACAGAAACTATAAACCTCCATTTGATCAGTTTAAAATGTACATACATCAGCAATGTCGAGATGAATTAACTTTTGCTTTGAAATAGCTGCTGGAGATATGTTGTAAGCAATGTATTTTAATGTTATTTTCAGGGATCCTTTTCCTTGATTCTTTAGTTTTCCTCTCATGGAAGTTTGGAAAGAGAGATCAGAAGGAAGCTTGAGGACCACCCATTTAGTCTGAAAAACAGGTATAAAGCAGGCATGTTGCCAGGGTCTGGAGGTTCTACTGCTTGCCACAACTACCAAAACTATCTAGGGGACAGGACTTGGCAGGACTTGGCAGAGGTGAGAGTCAAGTCTCGTCTTGGGCTTGGGCAAATGGAGTAGAAACACATACTACCCAGAAAGGCAATCCTTGCTTTTTAACTTGGAGTTAGTCTCGTGGGATTTTATGGGACAAAAGATGAAAATGTTCCATGCTTAGATAAGTATTGATGTAACCAACCGTCTTATTAAATAAGAAACACAGAAACAATGCAAAAGAGAAAGCCGAGAGGTCAGAGCTCAGAGCTAAAATCTCACCCTTCCACCTGCGGTGTCCCAGCTTCCAGAATGAGCGCTCTATTCCTGTCTGTTCGTCTATTTAAAGTATTTTGTTCTGCCTTCTCATTGGTTGTAAACCCAAACACGTGACTGCCTCGTCACTGTCTGAATGTACAGCCCCCTAGGTCTTAAAGGCATATGTCTCCAATGTTGGCTATATCCCTGAACACACAGATATCTATGGGATTAAAGGCGTGTGCCACCACCACCACACTCTTGCTATGGCTCTAATAGCTCTGACCCCCGGGCAACTTTATTTATTAACATACAATCAAAATCACATTTCAGTACAATTAGATTACCACCACAGATAAGTTCTTGTTTTCTGGTGAATGCTATCTGAAGGGTATGGGCTTTGCTCTGTGTCTTCTGGAGTTTTTCAGGCAGGGAAAAATCTCTCATTGGTATCAAATAATACCAGTAGAAAAGAAGAGCTGTCTCCAGAAAATCAAAGCCTAGAGTGAGAAAAGATTGATTCACAAGTAAATAATGGTGATGATTACATCACTAGGTGAGCCCACAGGGATTTGATACTTTGAATATCAATGTTTAGCTACTTGCTTCCTGAAAAGACATATCTCCGTCCTTAGAAATTCATTTGTTTTCTATAATTTTAGTTTTTTTATACTATAATAAAATAATAAAAAATGCCCGGTGTCAGACAGGCAGTGGCATTTTGGTCAGTATCCAAAATCCAATGAATATACCTTTTATAGTTAGATTTCTTTAAAAAAAATAAAGAGCTCAAAAAGACAAGTTTTGCCAGAAAGATCTAGTATGGCTGTATTTAGGAAGGGGAAAAACAATTTTATATAAATATACATTGTAAAATAATTAGGATAAAAGTAATATCATTCCCGAAAGAGTAACATTGATTTATAGTTTACATTCATTGGATTGTTAAGGGCAATATTCACAGTTTTTATATTCATTTTATTTTACATTTATAGTTTGCATATTTAAACTGTGGTGCTGTCTTATTCTGTCTGTCATGCTTGTGCTTGTTGTGATAGTCGATGAGCTATTATATATAGCTCATACTAAAAGTAGAAGAAACAAAACATAGTTAATGTGTGTCCAGTATGTGAGATGTGTTCCTGATTGCTTACGTTTAGAGGAAGCTGCTTTTGGATAGTAGAGATCAGAGACTCATAGGCAAACTCTCAGTAGGATGCTCCCACATTCTTTTACAACAACTATGAGAGAGGAGAGAGAGAGAGAGAGAGAGAGAGAGAGAGAGAGAGAGAGAGAGAGAGAGAGAGAGAGAGAGAGAGAGAGAGAGAGAGAGAGGAGAGAGAGAGAGAGAGAGAGAGAGAGAGAGAGAGAGAGAGAGAGAGAGAGAGAGAGAGAGAGAGAAGAGAGAGAGAGAGAAGAAGAGGAGGAGGAGGAGAGCTAGCTAGCTAGCTACAGGTAAGCACTTGTGACCTTGGCCTGAATGACCTTCAAATCTAACAAGTTTTCTAGTAAAATGCACTTCATGTAGATACCTACTTTGTGTTTTATGTCCTCTCATCTGATCACTCTTCCCTAAGACTCTCAATATTTCAACATTCTGAAATACTGTACTTGGAATGTTAACTGCTTTGAAAATGTGATAGCCCTTATGTGTCATGAGTTCTCATCTCAATATATGTGTGACTTAGGAAATACAGAGTAACTAGTTATACAGATCTTCAAGTTTTCAAGTTTTAATTTGTCCAAATCATGTAAAACTGTCATTCCATTATGAACTTCATCTGGTTATCATCTTTAAAATATAGATCGTTTAAAATTTCTTATATTCTTGAGATTATAATATAATTATATCATTTCCCCCTTCCAAACATTTACCTCTCTTTGCTCTCTTTCAAATTTGTAGACTTATTTCATTAATTGTTGTTTATATGTGTATATACATACATATGTATATACATATATATTCTTAAGTATAGCCTGTTCAGTCTGTATAGTGTTACTTGTATGTATGTATGTTTTCAGCACTGACTATTTGGTATTAGATAACTAATTGGTGTGCTTTTCCCTGGAGAAGTCTATTTCTCCCACTTTCAGAAATCATCAGGTGTCTGTTTGTTTCTTTGTTTTTCTTTCTTTCTTTTTTCTTTTTCTTTTTTTTTTGTGTGTGTTTATAGGGCTGAGGCCTTGTGGGCTTTTCCTTGTCTACCTTGGCAAGTCTTTTTTTTTTTGTCCAACTCATGTTTAGGTGGTCATATTGGTGAGATTTTGTGGGTGTGACTTCTGACATTACTAGAAGATACAATCACACAGTAAACTCCCTGATCCTCTTGGCTCTTATAATCTCTCGGCCCCTTCTACAATATCTGTCTGTCTATTTCAAAACTGTTGATGTTTGGTATGCATAGCAGAACTGGAACCTAATTTCTATGTCTAAAGCAACAAAACACTCTTAAAGAATTTGTTTAGGTCTTTATGATGAAAATAAGCAAGATTTTTATGACTTATTTTAAAAGGTTGTTTCATGTATTCTGCTACTTAAGGAATTGTCTTAAAGTCAAAGATCATTTACGGGTCAGTTACTATTGAAGTCTTTTAAATGATAGCTTGCTTTATAAGCAACTATTTTAAATTTATTTTAGTGCAGTTAATGGCTTTTTTATCTGTGATAAGAAACACATATAGCTGTGTATCTAAACCAAAGTTGTTAAATTTTGCTTTCGAAGTAGCTTCTATAAGTTCTGTGCCACTGATTGCTGCTGCTACTCTGAGTATCGCTGCCTCTAACTACATAAGCCTTCTGAAGACAAACTTTGAATATTTGTAAATCTGTACACACTTACTAGATTTTCAAAATAGTATTACTCTCGCTTGTGTGTGTGTGTGTGTGTGTGTGTGTGTGTGTGTGTATGTGTGTGTGAGTGAGATGCCTTATAGCTAACTATTGCCTGTTGCTTGATAGTTGTGTTTTTGTAAAGGCTCATAACTAAAGTATCTGTTAACATTCTACAGAAGTACAGCTCTGACAAAGGAACCTGAGTAACACTTCTAACATTACATTAAAGGTCAAGAAGAATGGACTTCAAGTGTGCTTGACCTAAGAACCACTTCTATACCTCACTTCTTAAAACTGGACCTAAAGGGTTTACTGGCACTAACTCCTTGACATCTATTGCTTACTTCCTGTACTAGTCATGGTGTTCAAAGGAATGAAACAAAATGGAAATGACAAATATAATAAAATATATGACTTTTATTAGAAATATATGATATATATTAGATATACATATTAGACATGTGTATATTAGACACACACATATGACATTTATTAGAGTGGCTTGGTCTGAGTAGTCTTATAATGGCTGTCTCATGATGGAAATGCCAAGGATCTGATTTTTATTCAGTCCATGATACACTAGATGTCTCAGGAGTCCCAATCTAGTGCTGGAGTCCCATGGAAGTCCTAGAGAGATTCTGGTTTTCAGTCTAAGTTTGAATCCTGAAGAAGTAGGTACTAACATCAGAAAGGGGAGTCTCAGGAACAGGATAGATGAACTTCTCAGCCAAAGTGAGGGCAAGCAGACAAAAAGCAAAAGCTTCCTTCTTCCATGTCCTTTTATCTGGGCTGCCACCAGAAGGTGTGGCCCAGATTTGGGAAGGGTCTTCTGATCTCCAGTGATCTGGACTTACGGTAAGTTTTCCACTTTAAATAATCCAAACAAGAAAACCCCCTCACAAGTGTGCCCAGCTGCTTGAGTTTCAGTTAATTCTAGAAGCAGTCAAGTTGAAAACCAAGATTAGCTGTCACACCTTCCTCCCTCAATGTGGTATCAAATTGGACCAGTCAGGAAGAGTCTTTTCCTGGCATCATGGGACAAAAGATAACAAACTACCAGTTGTATATTTGTAAGGGCTTATAACTGAACTATTAATCTGAAATGTCTTCAAACAATATTATTCAAAGAAACAAGGGGGAAGTTGTCAGAACTCAAATGGGATGAAACAGGGCATGCAGCTCTTGTAATCCCAGACTTACAAAGCTGAAATAGGGGGACCTTAAGCTTGAGGCAAGCCTGGGATTCATGATGAGACACTGCATCCAGCCAACAAAGTAGAATTATTTATGCCAGCTCTTCCAAAAGTAACTAAAAAGCCATGAGATTATAAAAAAAATGGTTCTTAAGCATGTCTGTAGGAGGCACTAACTGAGTTCTAACCTTAGTCTATCAGATTATTTAAACAATGAACTCTAAAGAAATGTGAATTTCCAGATATCTCATACTGGGAGAAAGACAAGCTAGCAGCAAGAGGGGGGATACTTATCTTCCAGAAATATATTTCACCCAGTCCTAATAACTTGCCACCCCACCTTACAGCATGAAACTGAAGCCCAGATAAAGATGGTTCAATGGTAGGCTGGAGCACACTTTGGTGGGAATTGTTTAGGTGTGCATATCCTTGACCCTTTATTTAAACAGAACCCTGAAGACAGACTTGGGGTGTTCACTCCTTGTGGAATATTACTTTAAGACATGTTACATTCATTTATGTCGTGAAACATTTGTTTAATGATGCTAAGATATGTTGTGTTCTTTTATGTTGCATTTGTTTAACTCTGGGAAGCTGTGTTACTTTGCCTGTTTAAAACATCTGATTGATCTAATAAAGAGATGAACAATCAATAGCAAGGTAGGAGAAAGTATAGGCAGGGCTGACAGGAAGAGAGAATATATAGGAGAAAAGAGGGATTGGGAAGCAATAAGGATCAAGGAGTGAGAAAAGAAGGGGCCAGTCATACAGCCACACAGCCAGACATGGAATAAGAAGTAAAGAAAGAAATACAGAAATAGAGAAAGGTACAAGCCCAAAGGCAAAATGTAGACAGGATAATTTAAATTAAGAAAAGCTGGCAAGAAAAAAAGCCAAGCTAAGGCCGGGCATTTATAAGTAAGAAAAAGTCTCTGTGTTTATCTATATGGGAGCTGGGTGATTGGCCTCCAAAAGAGCAAAGAATCGAAGGGTTAAAAACAACTAATAACATTCACTAGATGTCTTTGTCTTTCCTCACTATGTGGCCACTTTGGATAAATTTCAATTTTCTGCTTTTCACTTTTATTTTGGTTCATTTAGTGACCTTCTTGAGTAAGGATGGCTGGACCTAGCTTGAAGTTCAGGTTTCGATGACCAAATTCTATATAACACCAGTGCATCTGCAACAGACTGCCCAGGAGTCAGAGCCTGCTGACCTGGAGGTATAGAGAAGCATACTCATTGGACAACTTTCAGAGAGACATCTGGTCTACTTTGGGTACCAGCATCCTAGATGTTTCCTTAAGGCTAGGTTGCATACTTCTCTTACTGGCTTTGCTTTCTATCTTGCAACACCACCAACACTCCTCTTCCTCTTTCCCTTCCTCTTTCCCTCCTCTTTCTCCCTCCATTTTTAAAGCTTTTCTTTGGTTCTTGCCCCTCTGTTTATTGGGCAACAAAAAGAGGATGACACTCTTTTTTTTCTTTTCTTTCTTTCTTTCTTTTTTTTTTTTTTTTTTTTTTTTTTTGGTTTTTCGAGACAGGGTTTCTCTGTGTAGCTTTGCGCCTTTCCTGGGACTCACTTGGTAGCCCAGGCTGGCCTCGAACTCACAGAGATCCGCCTGGCTCTGCCTCCCGAGTGCTGGGATTAAAGGCGTGCGCCACCACCGCCCGGCCCTTTTTTTTTTTTTTTTTAAAGATTTATTTATTTATTATGTATACAGAAGAGGGCGCCAGATCTCACTACAGATGGTTGTGAGCCACCATGTGGTTGCTAGGAATTGAACTCAGGACCCCTGGAAGAGCAGTCGGTGCTCTTAACCTCTGAGCCATCTCTCCAGCCCATAAGGAACATATCTTGAGGCAACATTATTTCTATTACCTACAACTCCAAGACTAATTCATTTTTTTTTTTTTTTAGTAAAACTGAAATTTATTATAAGCCACAGTCGTCCTAGGGACCTCCATGCTATATATATATAGTCTCTATGGTTCTATGGGTTGTGGTCTGATTGTTCTTTATTTTATATCTAGAATCCACCTATGAGTGAGTACATACCATGACTGTCTTTCTGGGTTTGGATTACCTCACTCAGGATGATTTTTTTCTAGTTCCATCCATTTGCCTGCAAATTTCATGCTTTCATTGTTTTTCTCTGCTGAGTAGTACTCCATTGTGTATATGTACCACATTTTTTCATCCATTCTTCCGTTGATGGGCATCTAGGTTGTTTCCAGGTTCTGGCTATTTTGATTTCTTCTTTGACCTATTACCCATTCAGTTTGAGCTGTTTAATATCCCCAAGGCTGTATTTTCATTAGCATTTGTTTGCTGTCAGTTTGAAGTTTTATTGCATCATAGTCAGACAAGACCCATGGAGTTATTTTAAATTTTGGTTTTATAAAGATTGGTTTTGTGTTCTGTGTGGTGCTATTGTGTTCCCTAAAATATTGTGCACCCTAATAAACTTATCTGGGGTCAGAGACAGAACAGCTACAATATTAAACATAGAAGTTAGGCAGTGGTAGCACATGCCTTTAATTCTAGCATTCCAAAGGCAGAAATCCATCTGTTTAAGGATACAGCCAAGCATGGTGACATACGCCTTTGATCCCAAAAAGTGAGCCTTTAATCCCAGGGAGTGATGGCGGATAGCAGAAAGGTATATAAGGTGTGAAGACCAGGAACTAGAAGTATTTGGCTGGTAAAGCTTTAGGTTTTGAGCAGCACAGTTCAGCTGAGAGCCATTCGGATATGAGGACAAAGAGGCTTCCAGTCTGAGGAAACAGGAGCAGCTGAGGAACAGGCGAGGTGAGGTGGCTGTGGTTTGTTCTGGTTCTCTTCCAGCATTCACCCCAATACCTGGCTCAGGTTTGATTTTATTAATAAGACTCTTTAAGATTCATGCTACAGTTCTATGATGTGGTCTATTTTGGAAAAGCTTTTGTGGACTGCTGAGCATAATGTGTATTCTTTGATGTTTGGGTGGAATATTCTGTAGATATCTGTTGAGTACATTTGATGTATGATGTCAAAATATTCTGGTAGTTTTCTGTTTATTTGTCCAGATGTCTAATCTAGAAAGTGGGATACTGAAATTATGTACTATTAATGGATTTATATTTATTAATTTGTATCTTTAAATCCAGTACTACATCATTATTATTATTATTACTATTATTATATTATATTATATTTGGAGCACCAGAGTTTCGTGCATATTTGTTTAGCATAGTAATGTCCTCTTGGTTAACTGTTCAATGATTAGAATTAAGTACCACTCTTTAGGTCTTCTAATTTGTTTTCATTTTATTCCTATTTTATCAAGTATTAGGATAGTGACACCTGCTTGCTTCCTGTTTCCATTTTCCTGGAATATTTTTATGTACATTTCACTCTAAGGTGATGTCAATCTTTAAGGCTAAATTGTGTTTCTTGTAGTCAACAGATATATGGATTTTGTTTCTTCATCAATTCTGCCAGCCTCTGTGTTTTGACTGAAGGATTGAGATCATTAATATTTAAAGTTATTATTGAAATGTATATGTTAATTTTAGTCATTGTATTGTTTATTTTCTCAGTGGTACTTTGTTATTAATAATAATGCTTCATATTTCTTACCACAGTATCATGACTATTCTCATTCCTTCCTGCATTTTCTCTAGGCTTGTTCTTTTGGATATAAATGGTTTTTTAGGTTGCTTGTATCATGCAAAGTTTTTCTTTCTCCTTCAAATATGGTAAGTAGTTTCTGGATGTATTAGTATAGGTTAGCCACTAGTTTTTTTTTTTGGACTTGGGATGCTTTGCTTCAGCCTCCTTTGGCTTTCAAAGTTTAAATTAGCTGTTATTCTAATGGATTTTCCTTTATATGTGTCAAGTTTTTTCTCTTGCTGCTTTCATATTTTTTTCTCCGTATATTTGATGTTTTAATGATGATATGCTGTGGATATTTTCTTTTCTAGTCTTGTCTATTTGGTGTTCTATCTGCTTCTTTTATCTGCATGGGTGTGTCTTTTCTTAGTTTGGGGAAGTTTTCTTCTATGATCTTGTTGAAGATATGATGTATGTCCTTGACTTGGAATTCTTCCTTATCTATGCTTCTAATATTCAAGGTTTGATCTTTCTGTAGTGTTCCACATTTCTTGTATGTTCCTTGCCTGTGGTTTTTTTCTGTTTTTTTTTTTCTTATTTGGTCTAGATCCTTTGGTTTTTCTTTTCATGTTGATATTTTGTTTTCTGCTCACTTCATTCTATTTATAAGATTTTTCTTTGAATTTTCAGGTTTGGTTATTGAGTTTTTCAATTCCATTCTCACTTCATATTGAGTTCTCTTCAGCATTTCTACCTTTTTATTTAATTCCATTTTCAAATCTTGTATTGTCTTTGTCATTTTCACCAGCCTTATGTTTATATATTCTTTGACATCACCTAGGGTGTTACTCTCCTTAAGTTCTTTCTCCTTAATTTCATTGATAATTTCTTTTAGCTTTCTTCAAATTCCTTAACAAAATTTTTTGATTGTTCTTTTAAATTCTGTGTATTGGAGTTCATTTAGATAATTCTCATTGGCAAATACTTCTATAGAACTGGTATGTTTTGAATAGAAGTTACTGGCTGATTTTTCATACTCTATGCATTGAGATCTGGTCATGTAGACTTCTTTTGTTAGTTCTGTTTCCGATATGGACAGAGTTGAGTCAAAGGAAAGAATGCAAGAGTGGTTTGGGCTTAGAGGTTGTGGATGATTTAATTGCAATGAAGGGACATGCATACAGGAGACTCAACTGGTGTGTGATAAGTGTATCCTGGTCTAAGCCTGGAGTATGGGAATAGATCTGGGTGCTTTGGTGAGTGTGGGGAGGGAGAATCATTACATTCTCATTGTGATATACCCTGGATAGGGGTATGCAGGTTCTGGATGGATGAAGAGGTTGGGTGAGGTGTAGGAAGATGTATGTGGGTCAGGGCAGGCAGGGTGGATCCTGGCAGAATTAAAAGTTGGTTGTGGCATAGACAAGATGTCCAGAAGTAGATCAGAGCACTACATGTGAGAACCAGATTAGGTCTAAGGAGTTGAGATGGTTCAAGTGAAGATTAGGCAGACTCACTGTGCTGGATTTTGGAGAAGGATATGTAAGATCTGGCTGAGTGGATGGGTTGCTCTGTAATTTGTTGTCTATACACACTGTAGTGTGTCAGCGTAGTTTGTCATATATATATATATATAAACTGTTCAGGCAACAGATTCTGTTATTTTGTAACATTTTTTCTGTCTCATAGAAATGACTTCTTCATTTTATGCTGGCACTGTATGTTGTGAGAGGTCATTTGTTTTTGTTCCATTTCAAAACAAAGTCTGTAAGATTGGTTTGTGATTTTGAATTTCTATTTTAGCTCCTTGCATGAATGAGCTCAAAAATTTTATCATGTGTTCCAGATCATATATTAGATAGAAAGTAAAGATAGAAAAAATGAGATGAAATAGGGAAGGAGAGGAGAGGGACACTGGAGGAAGAGGGAGGGGCAGGAAGGAGGAGGACAGGTCTTTGAGCAGGGTCATTTTAACATAGACATGTGTTAGTTTACTAACCTGCACAGCAGCAATCTTCATAAGCAAGATGACAGTGACACCACTAATATCCTTCACTGTTCATTCGTACTAATAAGTACTCTCCACTGTTCACTTGAGTAAGCTCCGCCTTCATTCTTTACAAGTTTGTCCCTTTTTCACCCATCTTTACCTCAGCCTTGCTCTTTGACCTTAGAAACCTAGTGACTTATCAGGCTTCAAGTTTACTGGTACCAACTACAGAAGAAGCTTTGTTAAAATTAGAATTGTGGTCTCCACAGTGGTTCCTTTTTTTCTTTATGAAATTTAAATCACGTATATATTCCTGACATGTGTCATTATTATTCTTTCCCTAATGATTGAATTGATATATTGTATTAATTTGTCATGGCCTTGTTCTGAGTAGGTTCCTATTGCCTATGCTCTTTACATATGTTGCTGTAATTTATGTCAGAATGCTTGGCTAGTCCCAAACCATCTCTCCAAAAATGTCCCAAGATGAGACTGAAAGACCTGTAAGCAGTCAGAAAACTGAAGATTATCAATTAAATGTTAGGCTCTAATCTCAATCATTTTTTACATTTTTCTCTAAAATTTGTGCCAGAATTTCACCTCAAAACATACAGCACTGTTCTTTGTTTTTGATACTAACTCCAACTTGGCTCATGGCTATTTAGACCTTCACCCACCTAGTTTTCCTCCCTTATTTATAACATGACTCTTTGGACTCAAGGTCTCCTAGATTGATTTTTTTCTAACTATAGCTTTATTTATTAACTTTGAGTCATTAATTGATGATTCCATATGTCATTTAGGTAACTTCATTAAGAAGTCCCTTTTTTTTAAAGCAAGTTTTATTTGGATTTTTTTTTCTGCCATTAGATTTATAAACTTAGAACCATGGAGCTACAGAAGCAGAAATATTTACCCATGTTATATGAAAAGAAAGGGGGAGAACAAGGGAATCTGTGGCTGTTATGTAGAACTGAATGGTATTGTAAAATAAAATAAAATAAAAAAAGAAAAGAAAACAAGAGGTACTGTTAGACCAATCAGATACTCTTAACATCTGCAGTTTCACATTGTATCTGAACACTAATGCAACTCTTACTCTATTCATATTTGCAAAGATAGAATCTATGGTTATTCAAAATGCTATTTCTATGTGTGCTTTCTGGTTTCTCCTTATATTTTTTCCTAGGAAACTTTAAGATAAAAAGAAAACAAATGTTATGTACTGATTATTGGTCACCAATGAGCAACGAAAATGTATTCTTTTATTCATTGTGTCTTGTGAAATGATTCAAGCTTAACATTGGAATCCATAATTGCATATATATTAATGATAGCACATAGAAAGGGCTACTCTGCTGCCCATGCTAAAAAGCTATTGTAATTTTGGGCCCTAATTAAGAAGCAACTTTTTCTGTTAATATGACGGATGATCTTCTCCTGTCAAAGTGCATTAATATTCATTGAATATATTTTGTATGTGTTTGTGCAGTAAATGTATTTATAATAAGTAAAATAAATCATAGTTCAATCTCATTATTGAAAAACACTTATTTCTTCTTGGCAAGTCTTCTTGCTCTCACGAAGTTTGAATAAATATAAGCATGAAAATGTTATATGTATACTAGGATCCAATGAGTTATCAAAATCACCAAACTATTTTAAATCTTCTCTTCTTCCCAAATATTTTATATCCTCTCCCATGACTTTCCTGAGATGAACACATGAAGGAAATATAAGCAGTGGTTGATGGACTTGCTCAACTTTTAATCAATGGAATTTCTAACAAACCTATCAAACAAAGCAGGATCGCCATGTTCTACTCACCTCTTCTATTACTCTATGTGAATGATCTATGCCTGTGGTCACCAAGACCAAGTTTTCAGATGGTTTCTTGGTCTCTCCTTCCTTGTCTGTTCAAAGACTCTCTGATTGTCATCATGTTCATCATTGCTTTATTTTTTTTCTGCAGATCAGTCAATAAGCATGAAAAAAATCTTGACAGAGCACACATCACCCTCTACTTATTGCTTCATTTCAGCATGTTTTTATGATAACATTTCTTGAAAAAAGATATGATGTTTCCACTTCTTCACCTTATATCATCACTCTGCCAATCCAAATTAGGCCTTCAAGGATATCAATCCAATTTTTCCATTTCTTATCATTTATAAATTCTCAGAGGTCTTACTTATCTTCAGAGAATTTTCCTACCATTAATTTTGTTTTCAATTCATATTGAGAACTGCTGCTCCCTCCATATGACTGGCTATTGGAACACCAGAGGACTTGTTCCTGGCTCTTTATTCTCTTCAAAATGTCCCAGTTATTCTTGTCCTTGCCTGTTTCTTGTTAGCTAGAAACTGAAGTCAAACGTTACTTATCTTCAGAGAATTTTCCTACCATTAATTTTTTTCTCAATTCATATAATCATATTTTCAAACTTTTTTCTAGTAATTTTGGATTTTATTCAGTTGTTTGTTACCTCCCTTCATTGTAATATAAAGACATGATAGTAAAAGATTATAGTGTCTTTTTTGTCCTTATTTTTTAATTAAACTTTTTTATTTATTTTATATATGGATCCCAGTTTCCCCTCCCTCCCCTCCTCCTGTTCCCTTCCCTCACTCCCATTTACTCCCCTCCCTCCACTCCTCCTCCTTCTCCGTTAAGAAAGGGGCAGGCCTCCCATGGGAATCAACAAAGCACTTCATGGCAGGACCAAGCTAAGCTCCTCCCCCGCTGCATCAAGGCTGGGCAAGGCAATCCAGCATGGAAAATAGGTTCCCAAAAGCCAGCTCAAGTGCTAGGGACAGGTTCTGATCCCACTGCTAGCAGCCCTACAAACAGACCAAGCTACATAACTGTCACACCCAGGCAGAGAGCCTAGGTTGGTCCCATGAAGGCTCCCTAGCTGTGGGTCCAGAGTTCATGAGCTCCCAAAAGCCCAGGTTAGCTTTCTCTGTGGGTTCCCCTGTCATGACATAGGCCACTCTGGCTCATACAGTCCATCCTCCCTCTTTTCAACAGGCTAGACTTTCTTAATTACTACTTTTTCCTTAAGTTCCTGCACAGGTTTAGGATTAGTGCTTATCAAATAATTGGTGAAAAAAATATATGGATGGAAGTCAGCAGCTTTCTTTATACTCATAAAGATAAAACCTAAGTAAACAGAAATGAATTTTTTAAATTGCCATATCATGTAATTTTTGGTTTATATTTGTTAAATATGCTAACTAACTCAGAAAACCTATCACATTTAGGTAAGAATCACGTACAGAGGATTCTGTTTAGTGTTAGATACAAAAGCCTATTTGTATACATGTAAATAATGCACCCATTTCTGTGAAGGTGAACTCTTAAATCAGCATTTTACTTAAAGTGCACTGAATATGTTAAGTACACTTAAGTCCGTGATATTTTATTATTGATTCTATAACAAATTATCTCTTCACTAATTGCATAAAACAACCCACATTTATTACATCTCTGGAAATCATAGATCCAACACAGGTCACAATGAGCTAACACTAATGAGTGGACAGGGCCTCCTTGCTTCCTGGAAGACCCAGAGGAAAATCTCTTGTGTTAGCCTCCAGGTCTTAGATGCAACTCATATTTTGTGGCCTTGTAGCCCTCTTTCTATATGTATAAAGAGAGTGACATTGGCTCAAGTCTTCCATATTATAGGTTCTCTTTATTCTGCTTTCTTTTTCTACCTGTAAAGACAGTTGTAGTTATATGGGGTTGTCTTTCAAGGTCTGCTAATTATCTTCATCTTTTAAAAAACATTTTAAAAAAATTTTTCTTTTCTATTTTTATATAATTCCATCATTTTCCTCTGCCCTTTCTTCCCTCCAAATCTTACCATATACCCATCCTCATTTCCACATTCATGGGCTCTTTCATCATTAATTGTTGTTATTTTTGGTGTGTGCTTGTGTGTGTGTGTGTGTGTGTGTGTGTGTGTGTGTGTGTGTGTGTGTATGTTCCTAAATATGTAATACTAGCTGCTCAGTCTGTATAGGGTTATTTCTATGTATGTTTCCAGGGATGACCTTTTGGTAATGGATAGCCAATTGCTGTGCTCTTCCCTAGAGAAAACTATCTTACTCTCAGCATTTTTCAATTGTCTGTAGTTCTTTGTGTGTAGTTGAGGCCATTTGAACATTCTGCTATCCAAGTTAGCATGTCCATTGCGGTCCCTTTTCATCTCATGTCACATTTAGGCAGTCATGTTGGCGTAATTTTATGGGTATAGCTTTTGACATTACTAGGAGACACAGCTCATATCAAACTCCCCGTTCCTTTGACTCTTATATTCTTTCTGCCTTCTTTTCAGCAGTGATCACTGAGCCTTAGGTGCAGGAGTTGCATTGGAGATGTATCTCCTGGAATTTGCCTCCAAAAGTCTTCATTGTGATTGGTTGTGAAATGTCAGGGACTAAGACAGAATCTCTAGTTAGTGGAAAAATACAGACAAAAATAAGACAGGGAACTAGATCATCTTACATTCAGGTTGCCTAGCAACAGGACATTGAGTCAGAGCCCTTGACCCTTTCATCCTGTAAACATCTTATACAAACATCCTGTTAGCTTGCCCCACCTTATGCAGATGACAGCTTCTTGCTCCCCCCACCCTGCAGTAACTATATAAACCCTTCTGGAGAAAAATAAAGCTGCACCTTGATCAGAATCTAGACTTGGTGTATTTTCCTTTGTATCTCCTGTCCCTACATTCCCTCCTTAGGGTGGTCGAGAACCCGTTGTAGCCCTACAGGTGGGGCAGTGAAATTTACAAGCAAACTGATGGAACTAGAAAACATCATATTGAATAAGGTATTTTTTTTTTATCTTTGATTCAATTTACATCCTTGGTTCGAATTTACCAAGTAACCTAATATAGTCACATGTTCTAGGGGGCTAGAACAGGGACATCTTTGGGAGCTATTATTCTGCCTAGAACACTCCATCTTCTTACTTCTGAAGGTTCATATCTATTCTATATTCAAGGCACAGTCACCTTATCCCAAAGTTCATAAAGATCTCAGAATCTTACAAAGTCCAAAATTCCCACCAACATCCCATAAACTCAAAAGTACAAAATCTCGTCATCTGAATCAATCAAATCATCATGGATAAGGTGTTTAGTAATCTATTGAGAAACTTTCCTGTAAACCTTTGAATTGCAAAGAATTAATTAACTGACCCCAAAATACAAGATAGGGATGGCATAGGATATCAAAGATTCATAAACGTACTGGCTCAAGAATGGGGACAATGAAGGAGGGGCACTTAGAATTTTCCTGTATGTTCCAGACAATTTAAAAATGACATGATACAATATTCATTTCTGAAATAAGTAAATGATACATATACATTGATATATATATATATTATGGTATATATTATAGATAAATAAAGAAAAATATAAGCTTATTTTGTTTAACTAATAGCCTATATTTCCAAAGTCTGGTTAAAAGGCTGTTGTAGCTGGGCATGGTGGATTACACCTAAATCTTTAGAAGCTAAGACAAACAGCGTACTATGAGTTTGAGACTTGCTTGTGATGAATGGTGAGTTTCAAATTGGAATGCCTCGACCTTCCTAAATATCTGTATAAAACAAAACAAAACACAAAACAACAACAGCAAAAACAACAACAAAACCAAAAATAAACAAACACAAAGTTAGTAACTTAAAAGAAAAGTGTTTTTTTTTTTTTTTCCTCTTGTCTGTTTAACAGGGAAGTTAGGTTTGTAGCCATCTGAGAAAGTCAATTTCACTTATGATATAGCTGAATGAAAGAACCAACAGACTAAATTTTACATCCTGGAATGAGAGTCTCATCATTCAGAAGAAACATTAAAAGGATACTGGTTATTGAAAATAGTTATTATATTATTGTTGTAATTATCTTAGTGGTTGTCACAGAACATTGCTTTGTGTTTTGTAGCTTCCACAAATCAAAAGCTATTTTCATTAGAAAACTTATGCCCTGTTTTATGAACAACTAATTCACTCTCTTGTTTTTTTTCTTGGTTCAGGTATCCAGTATCCTTTCCCTGAACTTTCTTCCTTGAAGCTTTAGCATCACTCAAATGAAGAAAGTTCTATTGTTAAACTTTAGCCTAGGTGGCATCAGTGTAGTGTAAGGGATGTGTGACATCTATAATGCTTACCTTTTTAGTTCTAATATGGGAGCATGCTTAAGGAAGGCAACCTCAGGTTTCTACTTGTATCTTATAAACTCTTTCTAAGCTCAGTTTTAACTCCATATTGTAACTCATCAGGAACTAATATTGTCATTTACTATAAGAAGCTATACCAATACTACTTACTAAAAATCCCATTTCCTTTTTTACTACCTTGAAATAGTTTCAGTGCCACTTACATAAACCACATCCTTAGTTATCTTTCCTAGCTTCATTTCTGCTTCTGTGATAAAATACCCCGACAAAAGGTAGCATAATGGATAAACAGGTTTATTTCAGCTCACAGATTTAGGTTACATGTAGCAGGGAAGCCCCAGTGTTAGGGCCTTAAAGCAGGTCATACCTAGAATCAGGAACAACAACAAAAAAATGGATGCATGCAGGCTCATTTACCTGCTTTCTTGTGCTCAGCTCAATTTCTCTATTCTTACACAGTTCAGGACCCTCTCTTTGGGGAATGAGCTACCCACAGTGGACTGGGTTTTCTCATATAACCTAATTAGAGTAATACCCCCACAGAGATGCCCACAAGCCAATCTGAGGCACATAATTTGTTGGTGGCCATGTCAGAAGAGCAGGAGTTGGCAGTTGACTTTAAGGTGTCAGCCCACTGGGAAGTGAATCCCTGATGGGCAAATCTCAGATAGGCAAGGCCCTGAGACCACAGTCTCCAAAATGTCTTTTTCTTTGGCTGTGCCTTTACATGTTTGCTGCTGCCATTTTTCTCTGATATCTGTCATGTTGGGAATGGATATGGGGAGACCCCCACTACCTGTAATGTAGTGTATTCATCTCATGGAAACATCCCATTTTACTGGGCATTTTTACCTGTGGATTATTATGAAGATGATTTTTTTCTTAAGCTGTACTGTCTAATTGATGCTAATAATGTTAGTTTAAATAGAGTTTTGATGTTTAAAAATAAAAACAAGGAAGTGTCATACAGCTAGAACACATGAGTTTCTTTTGAGGAGCCCTATAGATTGTAACTTAGGTTAATTCTTAAGAAAAACAGCTCAGTCTCAGTTAGCCCAGCTAGCTTAAATTCTTTTAACCTTAATTTTTGGAGATGTGTTCACAGGTTTTGGAGTGCATCAGAGCTGAAACAAAGCTTTGAAAATAACTTAAAGTTAGACTAAGATGTTTTTGTCAAATAACTTTGAGGTGAAAAACCCAAGAAGACAATCTAAACTTTTAGAAAGGAACATGGTTAAGTGAGGAACTCTTTAAGGTCAGGGAACAAGAACAAAGCAGCCCAATTTTCATTAGCTGATGTGCCTTTCTTGCTAGGATTGTTTGATAACAAAGCTGATGATTAATTCTTTGTACCCATTTTTCCCCTCAATCTCCTGATATAAGAAACTATTGATGAGTGGGTATTCACCCTAAAAATTTAAAGTAGAGCTGACTGTTTCTCATATATAAAAGTTTTGATGTGATTCCTTTAAAATTCCTTGTAAGATTACCTTTAATCTTACAAGTAATAAAATGATTGGTCCTTTCTTTGTAACCACAAAATTCAGCCCGCCAGTAAGCATCTGTAACAAGATGCTTAATCTGTAACAAGATGCTTGGTTATGAATGTATGTGGGTTCTTGGGATAATACAGTCCTTAGGTTATCTGGGTAGATAAGACTTACAAATTTATAGTCACCCATGCTTGTCATCTCTTTAATTATGTTAGAATCTCCACACTTACAGAAACATATGGCAGATGAATAGGTGTCTTCAAACACTTTGTAGTCCTGGAAAATATAGCATTTAAGTGTTTTGATAACTTGGAATTCTGTTATTGCTCCTGGCATCACCAATCTGATTCCAAGAGAATGGTGGGCTTCTGAGACATTTCTGTTTGGAAGTTTGTCTTCACCTTGGCACAAGATGGCCTACTGGGCAAAGAACTGCCTTTGCCTAGACTGCTGACAGTAAAATGGTCTCACAAATACTCTAGACCTGTAGATAGAGATAAGAAAACAGAATCAGAATACAAAAGAAGAATAAAGAATAAACCTTTCATTTATTTTCTTTTTAGGTTAATATTGACTACATGTAAATATTTCTATCTATGAATTTTGCTCTTCTTTGTTACTTTGAGTATAATTTTCCTCTATGACAGACTGAATAAAATTTGCCTTAGAACTATTAATTATTTTTGTGATTCTTATTTATACTAAGACATTTATATTGATTCACATGATTACACTGGGCTTTCCCAATATAAAATGCATGATGTATAACTGCTCATTTGTCTCTTCTTTTTAAAATAATTTTACCTATAATAAATGTCAGAGCTATTAAATTAACTTTTCAAAAATGTTGAAAAATCAAAGTAACTTCAGGTAACCATTAAAAATTACATTGTTGTGAGAAAACAGTTTTTAATGTATAAAGAGACTACATTCCAGATCCAATACCCATTCCCTACCCACCCAATTCAGTGATTGCTTTTTTTCCCCATCAAGAGCAATTTGTGCTGGAGGAGTGTGGTGAAGATGATCAAAAAATATATAAAATGCTCAAAGAAGTAATAACAATAAAATAAAAAAGATAATTACTTTTGCATTTTTGGCTTGAATAATTGAAAAAAATGGTATTAAATTATAAAAACTCCATCTATAAGACCACATTAACTACTGATCTTCAAATATGGGACATTGACAGATTTGGTTTACTGATTAGGTTTTGTATTTACATCTCCACATGACTCATTTCTATTCTTTGTGGCTGTTTATAGAATCTTGTTCAGGGTTTTAAGAACAAGAGGTTGATGTCTTTTATTTGACCTAGGATAATTTAACAGCATAGTAAACTATGCAGAATGTCATATCTGGACACATGATATTTTATTTCAAGTCATAATGAAAGTTTATAATAGTTGAAGCTATTTCTAAGATAATTAGAGGTGTAATGTAAAACTATTTGTGTTAAAGCCAGGACTCCTAGGTTCTTTTCTAGGTTCTGCCACTATTCAAGTTCCTTTGCTAATCTGGACATGGATATCTGAATTTAAATTTTTATTTTTTTTTAGATTTTAATATGTATTTCATACTTTTATGCCATCATATTTTGTTCTAATTCTTGACCCTCCCCCACTGGAGAAATTTATGACAATGAGACCATGTGATCAGTTATATGATTGTAACAGGAATCTTAAAAGGTCTTATTAATAAAAAACCTGGAGCCAGATATTGGGGTTAATTCTGAAAGATCAGAGAGACAGAACAAGACACAGCCAACCTCACCTTGCCAACTCCTCAGCTGATCCTGTTTCCTCAGACTAGAAGCCTCTGAGTTCTCACCCCTGTGAGTCTCAGTTGAGCTGCTTAAAAGCTCTAGCTCCTGGTCCTGAGCCTCAAGGGAGCAAGTTCCTATTTCCTCATGCACTATATACCTTTCTTTGTCCTGCCATATTACTTCCTGGAATTAAATGTGTGTGTCTTTCCCAAACAAAGACATAAGATCTCAAGTCCTGGGATTAAAGGTGTGTGCCACCACTGCCTGTCTCTGTTTCCAGTGTGACCTTGAACTCACAGAAATCCAGATGGATCTCCCCACAAAGTGATAGGGTTAAAGGCATGTGTGCCACCATTGCCTGGCCTCTATGTCTAATCTAGTGACTGTTCTGTTCTCTGATCCCCAGATACGTTTATTGGGGTGTACAATATACCAACCACATATGATTCTATTAGAACACTTGACTTGCTCCATGTCTTAATATATTGTATGTGTAGTCCATTTAAAATTTTGCTATTATGAAAACTTTGCTGTACATTCTAGGCTACTGAAGGAATGAATGCATTGTGGGACAAGCCATGTGAAATAGTGGATGCTGTTGAAACTTCTCTTAGTGATGGTCATTAAAGATATATGGTGATCACTGAGGGAGAGAAAATGAACAGTTGTATTTATTCTGCAAAAAGAAGACACTAAGCAACTTTGTGCCCCTTAAACTTGACCCTATCTGTTCTTTTATGGATACATCTTAGTTCACTGAAGAGTTGATGATGAAGTAAAAAAGATGTTTATGAGTCTCATTTTATTCTTATACACTTCCAGTGCTATCCACAAAATGTAAACTCTTTATGCACATTTTATCTGCCACTTATTTTATCTCAGCAGATGTACATGCAATTGTTCTTTTAGGATTCTCTTCAGCCCACAGATGTCTCCACAGCTGCTTTCTGTTCCAAAGGGGATTTTCTTCTATGGAAGGAGTCATGTAAGCATTTTTGTGTGTATTTTGTTTTTTGTTTTATTTAAAGCACTGTGCAATTCTCCTTCCACTGAACAAGGAGTATAGGTAATAATATTAGCTGCACGATGACCTTGAGATTTTCACCAAGAAAGATCAGAAAATACATTATCTGCGTTTCTGCCCACTGCTTAAATGATAATAAATGTTTTTGCATTCTGGATCTTCAATAATTATATCACCCAGGAGTTGAACCTCATGTTTCCTGTTTCAGTGACTGATATGGGGAGATAAGGTAAAAACAATCTCAGTCCATTCAGAGTAGGAAAAAAGTTAAACAAATGACTAGTTTAGCTAAAGTACCAAGGAGAGAATAGCATGAGGCATAGAAGAGCAAGTGACTCAAACTGCTAACCTGATTATTTGCATAATCGAGACTGATGAACTTCCTACATTTTTATGTAGTAGTTATGATCATATATCCCAGAATGGAGATCTTATGGATTTTGTTTATTATGTGCAACTGTAAACATTTATGAATATTTACATTTATTTCAAAAACACCTTTCCATGTCACTTATGTTCAACATTTAGGATCATTTAAATTAAAACTACAAATCTAAGGTTTCTTTTATAAATTATGAACTAACAACAATTCTCTGTCATGATTTGTAAGAAGTCATAGATTTTTGTCTGATGCTTTGAAGAACTGGATTATGGTATTCTGGTGAGTAAGTCATCAGCACCACATTGACTGTCCATCATAAGCTTAAACTTGCCAGATGTGAACATCATCTCTGGTGTTGTACACACTTTTAATTACTATTTTTTTTTCTTTTTGGTTTTTTTAAGTCAAGGTTTCCCTGTGTAGTTTTGGCTGGCCTTGAACTCACAAAGATCTGCCTGGCTCTGTCTCCCAAGTGCTGGGATTAAAGGTGTGTGCCACTGCCGCCCGGCCACTTTTAATTATTCTAACTAAACACAATCATTATTTAGGGGCCTTTTTATGATATAGTTATGTGTTTTGCTTGTTGGTTTTCTTTTAGTAGACTGTATAGTAAAAAAGTTTGCATAGAATATGTTCTTATACAAAAATAGACTGAAATTCCACTTGGGAATATTGATAGAGCAATGATGATCTTTACAATTTAAAACCATAGACAAAAGTCATTTTAAAAATCTGAAACTTGGATCCTGCTATTCCCCTTTCTTTAAAGGAGGATATGACAAAAATGGTGAGGGAGCTTTAATTGGGAAAGAAGTAAAGGTGGTTATGGGAGATGTTGAAGGAAGAGGACACAGCAGAAGTTAGAATGAGGAAAAGAAAGGGGAAATAATGTAATTATGTTTTAATTAAAATAAAAATTTCATATTAGCCTTCAGTTATGCTCTCTTACAGGTTCATTGAAAATTCCAAATATTTGAGCATTTCATTTTGATTCTGTTACTCTTTTTAAAAAATGACAAATTCTTCCACCATCTTTGCTACTGCCAGCAATAACATGCAGCCTGGATGCCATGTCCTTCTACAGAAGCTCTGGAGTCTTACAGAATATAATTAATCTGATTAGTGATTCAGTTTCCATGTATGCTGACATTATCTAACACAAAGAGCCCCCTACAGGTTAAAGTTTAAATGTGGATTACCAGATAAAGCCAGTCCTGAGGAGCTTTCTATGCTGCAAGGAGAAATTGGATTGGCTTTTCACCTCATCTCAGGCTCTGTCATCCTGGTTTTTGCCCTGTTCCCTTGTACACAGCAAGGATATTAATTTCGCAGTAAAATCTTTAAGCAATTATGCAGATAGCTCTGAAAAAGCAACAAACACACAATAAGAGAAGCTTAACTGGAAAATGGACCCCAGATATTCATTAAAAACAGATGGCTGCCTTGCCAACAGCATAAGTTTAGATGTTTCAGCTAAGCTGATATTAATCTGCCACAACGTGAGTGGAAGATGGAGTTGCTGACATGTAGACTGTGTTGTTTATGCTTTTTGCTTACAAAATAATACAGTGATGATTTATAGCTGTTCCGATAAATGGCTCCCAAATCATCCTTTACTCAAAAATGAAGTGACATTTTAATAGTCTGTTCTATACTAAATATTGATGTTCCCTTTCGAAACATTGATAAAACACAAGGAACTATAGTATTTTTATTTTTCAAAAATTTTTGTGAGAGTAAGGAATCCCATCTAAAATTATTTCCAATAATTTTATCTTGAAGTCCACTGAAAATGGAAAATATTTAATCAGTATCCTTTAAAGTCTTTATAAAAACATAGTGTTTTATTTGTCTAATGAGTAATTTTCTACTATTTTGTTGTTTGAATTATTTGGTAAGTGGAATCTTAGAAATTTTGAGAATAATCCAAGTAAGATAAAATGCAACAAAAATGTTAAGACAAAATTTTAATCAAAATATGCACTATAGAAAGAAAGCTTATGTCATCAAGATTATTAAAATAATGATAAATGTATAAATATATTTATTCATGTATCTAATAAGTAGAACTATTGAATTAACTATAGCTAAAACTATGCATGTTTGTGTGCAATTAGTGGTATAAATAAATATACATACATGTATATACTTTCATAATAAGTGGTAGAAGACTTATAGAGAATTTTAACCAATGTTTTAATAGCCCAAATTTAATAAAGGTTAATTAAATTAGATTGATAAAGGTTAATAATTAATAAAGCCCAATTATTAGGATAGAATTTTCCTTAGTTCTAGTTAGAGTTACTATTGCTATAATGAAACATGATGAACAAAATACAATTTGGGGAGGAAATGGTTTATTTCACTTACACTTCCAGGTAACAGTCCATCACTGAGGGAAGTCAGGGCAGGAACTCAAACCAGGCAGGAGCTGATGCAGAGACCATGGAGGGTTCTCCTTACTGGCTTTCCCATCATAGCTTGCTCATTCTGCTCTCTTATAGAACCCAGGACCATTAACTTATGGATGGCACCACCCACAATGGGATGGGCCTTCTCCCATCAGTCACTAGTGAAAAATACCTTACAGTTGGGTCTTACTGAGGCATTTTTTTTTTCAGTTGAGGTTCCCTCCTTTCAGATGACTGTAGCTTGTGTCAAGTTGGCATGAGACTAGTCAGCATACTGTATCATCACAGAAACAGAAACTTTGAGTCCAAGGGTTAGAAAAAAAACACCATCACAGTATTCACTGCTTTATCTATATATGAAGAATATATTGGAAATAATGGTAAAAATTGTCTTTGTTTCACCAAAAGAACTGTGATTTCTGTGTTAATTGCCATTTACTGCAAGAAGAAGCTTCTCTGATGCAGGTTGAGTGATGCACTGATTGATCTGTGGGTATAGCAATATGTCATCAGGAGTCTTTATTACTATGGCCCTTTAGCAGGACAACCCATTTTCCACTAGGGCCTATTACCTACCTGTCTAGCCTTGGGTTCTTGGCTTTCTTGTCAATGTCAAAAATGGATTTCATCCTGTGGAACCAGCCTTAAATCCAATCAGAAAGTCATTGGTTACTCTCACAGTATTTGTGGGGCATCTATCAGCAGGCCAGTTGTTATTGTAGCTTTTAGGGTTCACAACTGGGTGAGACTGATGCATAGCACTCTCTGGCACTGTTAACTGTAGCTGATAGAGATGAAACTTCCAGTTGAGTATCAGATTTCTCCATGTTCTATAGCCTAAGTTTGTGGAGTCTTCAGCAATGGGGTATTACTGTCAAGTTCTAGTGGGTAACCAATAATTTTGTTAATACCTTGTAATTTTTGTGGTGACCTATGGGGCCCATTGGCCAACAACTCAAAAGAGGTAAACCACTCCTACTACTGGGTGTGTATTTGGTAGTGTGTGTCTGGTTGGATTATGTTTAAACTTTATGTGATTCTTTTTTTTTTTTTTTTCTTTTTTCTTTTTTTTTTTTTTTTTTATTTTACAACATCATTTATTTCAACATAATAGCCACAGATTCCCCTGTTCTCCCACTCTCGCCCCCCTTCCCCTTCCCCATCCCACCCCCCATTCCCACCTCCTCCAGATCAAGGTCTCCCCCGAGGACCAGGATCGACCTGGTAGACTCAGTCCAGCCAGGACCAGTCCCCCCCTCCCAGACCGAGCCAAGTGTCCCTGCATATGTCCCACGATTCAAACAGTCAACTCATGCAACAAGCCCAGGACCCGGCACTAACACACGGCTGCCTCCCAAACAGATCAAGCCAAATGACTGTCTCACCCGTTCAGGGGGCCTGATGCAGTTGGGGGCCCCTCAGCCTTTGGTTCATAGATCCTGTGCTTCCATTCGTTTGGCTATTTGTCCCTGTGCTTTATCCAACCCTGGCTTCAACAATTCTCGCTCATATAAACCCTCTTCTTTCTCACTAATTAGACTCCCAGTGCTCCACCAGGGGCCCAGCCATGGATGTCTGCATCCAGATTCCTCAGACCTTCCTTGGATAGGGTTTATGGCACAACTAACAGGGTGTCTGGCCATCCCATCACCGGAGTAGGTCAGTTCCTGCCGTCTCTCGTCCATTGCCAGCAGTCTTTTCTGGCAGTATCTTTGTGGATCTCCGTGGGCCTCCCTAGCTCTCTGCTTCCTCCCCTTCTCATGTGGTCTTCATTTACCATGGTCTCCTATTCGTTGTTCTCCCTCTCTTTTCTTGATCCAGCTAGGATCTCCCACTCTCTTTCCCTCGACCGTCGCTCTTCATTGTTCCCACTCATGACCAGGCTGTTCATGTAGATCTCATCCATTTCTCCATGTCTTTTTTGGGGACCCGTTTTCCAGGTAGCCTCACTGGTGATGTGAGTAGCAGTTCAAGATTTTTTTTTTTTTTTTTTTTTTGGTTTTTCGAGACAGGGTTTCTCTGTGTAGCTTTGCTCCTTTCCTGGAACTCACTTGGTAGCCCAGGCTGGCCTCAAACTCACAGAGATCCGCCTGGCTCTGCCTCCCGAGTGCTGGGATTAAAGGCGTGCGCCACCACCGCCCGGCTTAAACTTTATGTGATTCTTAAAGAAGATTTTGCTATGTAAATAAGACTGGTGTGGATCTCTCTGTGGCCATAATTGGCTTCTAACTTGCTATCCTCCTGCCTCATCTGACTGAGTGCTAAGATTACTTGTGTAAGCCATCAGATTTTCCTGGTATTTGGGAATGGCTTTCTATTCTCTTAAAAAAGTCTATGTTGTGAATATCAATTTCATATAATCCAATATTGTTATTTGACCTCTTTTACTGAATCCATAGTATTTCATTGTTCAAAAATTCATTTGACTAATTCTCTATTTAAAATTAATATAGGTGACTGGAGAGATGGCTCAACAGTTAAGAGAACTGGTTATTCTTTCAGGGAACCAGGTTTGGTTCCCAGCACCCTACACAGCAGCTAACAAGCATCCTTAACTCCAATTTCAGTAGACTTGATAGCCTCTTCTAGTCTCTGTGGGCACTAGACATACACACAACACAGATACTTGCAGGAAAAACACCCATACATACAAAAATAAAAAAGAAGTCTTAAGAAAATTAATGTAGTTTAAACATGGTTATTATCTTTGAAAAACTCACAGAGTTCATTCATATAAGTAAAATCTGTGTGAAACAGAAATATTACTAATGAATTAGCCTTCTAGAATGGCTCCTTTTATACAAATAAATACAAAATTGTTTGGGCAAACTGGTGATACAATACAACAGTCCCTTTGATTAATTCAACCTGTAGTTTTAAAAATGCACTAAGAATCTGAATAAAACTACCTTGTCACCAAAGAAAATGATGGCGTTGTTCTAAACTGTCTTTCCAGTGCTATCTAAATTTCATCATCTCTTCTCTGTTTTTAATTCTGGTCTGTGCTTCCTGTCAGGCAGATCCCTTGCTGTCATCCAGTATGTCCTCTGCCTTTCTCCGCTTGCAGGGCTGTGTGGATGCCTGTGCTGCAGCAGCGAACTAACTCAGATGGTTCTGCTAATGCCTTAGCTGCCCTGGGAACCTTTCCTTTGAGTCCATATGTGACCATCTTTTGCTGTTGCTTTGTTTATAGTTCAGGATGTGGATCTTCAGGTTTCTAGTCACTAAAATCTTTTCTATGTTCTTTCTTAGTAAGTTAAGAGCAACTCTAAGATCAGAACTGTTTTTTTATTTAGCTTCGTTTTTCAAAGCAGTTCTGGAAATGTTCATTAAAATAAGTAATGATTTGGGAACATCTCGACAAGATAACAACAACAAAAAGAATAGTAAAATAAAAATGTAGGACATGAAAGGGGTGGATTTTGAAGCAAAGAGATGATTAAAATTACATTGTGACAAATAAGTTCTATGCATAAGAGAATACTTCAAATTTATTAATGTTCAGACGCAACTACTGAATTTTGTATCGTAAGTGGAGACAATGCAACGGCTCTGCAAACTTCTTTGTCTATGCTTACTTGTGAGATAGTAGTTTAAAGAGAGACAGAGGAAACATACAAACCCCAAATAAGACTGGGGTACAGGAACAATCTAACAAACAGTGTCCTTAAAAAGAAAGAAGGAATGACAGAAGTAAAGAAGAGAGGAAAGACAGAGGAGGGAGAGAGGGAAAGGGAGGGGGATGGAAACAGAAAGAAAGGGGAAGAAGGAGGGAGAAGGAAGGAGAGGGAAGAGAAAGCAGGGAGAAGAAAAGGGATGGGGGAAGGGAAGTAAAGAGGAGGAGGTGTATGGGGAAGGAGATAGATAGATAGATGATAGATAAATGATTGATAGATAGATGATAGAAAGATAGATATAGTTAGATGATAGATAGATAGATAGACAGACAGACAGATAGAAAGAAGTGGAGGAGAGAGTTTCCTTTCTTTTTACTAGAAGGAGCTAGAAAGCAACCCAGCATATATGGTGTGATTCAGGAGGTTCTGTCCCTTCTTGAAGCTATAGAAACATGGCTTCCAACTCATTCTGAATCTAGAGACTGTGCACAAATTGTCTTTCCTCAAGCCATCCCATTTGAAAATAATTTGTAAGTATTTTATTGTTTTTCTGTCCAGTTAAGAAATTAACAACACATCATTATTTGGCATTCAGAGCGATAATGAAAACTTAAGAACTGGAATTACATATCTGGGTCTAGATAGAGTTTAACTAGCCAATGCATTGACTAAATATTGAAATCTTTTTCTTAAATTTTTCTGTTTTATCAATATTCATTTCTGTGTTAATATCTGTCTTGACAAGTATAATTAAACACTGTGGTAAGAGACATTATATAAAAATAATAATACCTGTGACTTGAAAATGATATTACACATTTTTTTTTATTTCAGTTGTACCAAGTGGTTCTTAGAGATCAACATCTTATGATAGGAAATGAACAAAGTTTTAACAATAAGCAGTTGAACATTAAATGAAAATGTAGTGTAGCATCATATACTGAAATTTTCTTAAGCAAAGACATTTTAAATTTGATAAATTCCATATACTTAAATAAGAATACTTATAAATAGAGCACACTAAGCAAATGATCATGAAAAACACAATTGATTTTTGAGATTCTTACTAATGTGAATAGTTTTAATTTCTGATTGGATTTCAAACAAGATAAAATGTCTATATTTAAAGAACTAACCATCTACTTAGAGCATTGAACAATCAGTGTGAATCAGATTTCTTGCTTCCATCCATGATTAGACTTTATACAAATAAGGCAGAGGCCACGAATCCAGGCAGAAGGCCAAGAAGTCTACTCTGCAGCCACTAGCATCGTTCCAGATTCCACTGGACTCCACTGTACAAAGGCACAGTCTGGCTTTGGATGGGGAGCGATGAGATAGGACTTCACTTCACAGTTCATCTTGGCCTGGGACTTGCTGTGTATTCCAGACTGGCCCTGGAGTCACAGCACTCTTCAGTCCACATGTGCGGGGATTGCATGAGCCACCATGCTCAGCTTGAAAATGACAATTTAGTACTGATCGCAGTAAGTCGTTCTGATACAAATGCCCACTTCTCTGCTATCCATCAGTATATAATAATCTGCTTGCCATTTAATTAGTAGATAAGTTTAACTGACTGAATTGCACATGGTCCATGACAATGCTCACTTGAAAGACAACTGAAAAATGAATGCAGTTAATTTTCCCCACCCTACTTTTTTTTTTCTTCAAATTTTGAAAAATAGGACAAATAAAATTTCCAAATAGTGTAGATCTGGGCATTTTAGAAAAAGACAAGGAGAAGTTTAAAATAATAATTTCAATGCTAATAGTGCATTTATTTTCATCACTATAACTCAACTAAAATCTATGTAAATTAAAATGATAAGTAATAGGTTAGATACAAAATGAAACATCCACAATTCTTCAAGTTCTTGGGTCAAAGAAACAAGGTATCTTCATTAACGATCCCAAATAAATGCCCTGTAAGAAAAAGCAGTGTGGACAAGAAGAACCTGGGGGGAGACTGGATCTCATCAGAAAGAGCTACAGCAACACAGTCACTATGGGTTCCACTATAACAAATTCACTCTTACAATTCTTCATTTTTTAAAACAGAAGGTAGAAATCTGAATTCTGATAAAACCTTCAAGTCTACATGCTTTTAGCATATTTAATTTAATGGTAAGAAGGAAAAATCTACATAAGATGAAGACATCTCCATAAGTTCCTTTTGGCTGAAAAGTGTGTCATTCTCTAGAAATTCTTATTTAAAAAAATACAGGTTTGGGTTTCAAATGACCAGTTTATGCCTACTATTATCTCTTGGTGATGCTGATGACACATGATCACTGGCTATATAAAATAATTAGACACAGTGGGTGGAGCATCTTAGATGTGGAGTTGGAGGACCATGAGGTTTGCCAATATGGTGGAAAAGAAATGCTTTTTATTTCAGGATAGTATTTAATAAGTGTGGACAGAATAGTCAATATGTAAAAGTTTACTTCCACTTTTCTTGTTATATGAAATATTAGCTCATGAAATTATTAGTTACAATTTACCACAATATATACCTGAGGAAAGTGAGTAGTAACATAGACATACTAGTATATTAGCATGAATAATTAATGTGTTGATTAAGCACTTAACATAATGAGAAACATTTAAGCTCATTACATGCAATATCTTTCTTGATGCTCACAACAAACTTAAGATGTAGGTGCTTCTATAAGCCTTGTTCTTTAGATGAAGTTATTGGTCATAAATGCGAGCCATTTGCTCAATATCACCGAGCTAGCAGGCAGAATTGAATCGGGACCACTAATCTCAGAATCTGTCCTTTTAAGGAAAGTGTTTTGCGATTGTCATTATTCATGTTTAATACCGAGTCCCACACAGAGCCAGCTGGCCTCATTGCCCCAGTGCCCACGAAGAGTATGTTATCATTCAAAACTGATAGGTAGAGAAACTGCTGTTCCAGGAATGTAAGTGACTTCTCCTGTGTTTAGAGCACCGGGAGGTTGGTTCCAGTCTGAAAGCCTCAAACCAGGTGTTTTTAAGCACCTCACAGTGCTACTGCAATCACATATTTCCAAAGTTATTCTTTTTAAGTGAAACTGTTCTCCTATTTCAACCAAGACTAATATTTTTGGGTTCATATTGAATGTTAATGCAGGTCAATTGCATGAAATGTCACTTATGAATGAAATCCTTTAAGCTTCATAAAAGCATAAGTTCCTTTTCTGTTTAGTTATCAGACTATGTAACTTTAATTTCATTTCTTATTCATCATTGTGTGATACATCAATTCAACAGAATGAGTTCATTTTTTTCAAAGCATCTCAAACCACGTATTTGTCTTTCTTACTTAATATCTAGATCTGAGAGTACAAATAAGATTTTATGAATTTCTTTTCAGAATCGAGAAGAAAACTGTTTCTACTGTCTTTCCAGGTTAATTTTTGTGCAATTTCCCCTTTAAGTTTCAGAATATTTTATGAACATTTTACTTTTTCTGCTTAGAATATTACATCATAAGGAGATAACAATTAAGGCTTGCAGTTTTTTTTTAAATATTCAGATCTCACTTCACTTTGATGAACATTATTCTTTTCCAATTTATGTATAGACAAATCGTGCATGGGTTGTTACATTTTAATGTATCTAGGAATGAATTTTAGATATGTTTACAGAGGGTAGCAATTCTGGAGGACTTTAAATTAGTGACAAAATACCTTTCTACTATGCTAACTGACTTCTATTCAAGTAAGGTTACTTTTAGGCAGTTAGTTCTTCAATTTGAATAGCAATCTTATATGCATATAGGGGACTTAAATATGTTATGACATCACAACATGTACACTTGTAGAGATTTATTATTAAAATTATAAGAATAGCAACCCACGGCTTTTTGAAGCCATGACTGTAGAACTGTGGGAAATTTTAATAAACGAACCTAGAGACTCATGATTTAAAAGCCCAACTCTTCTTCCTCTATTCCATAATGTTGATCTTGGTCTGGTCTGTTCCTCTGTAATTGTCTGAATTGCATTCTCCTTTATGAATGATAGTTTCTTATTAAATTATTTATTGATGTGGCTGACACTAGTTGAATAGATTCATTAAACTTCACAAGTTGTTGAAGCCTAGTTCACTGGAAAGGAAAAAAAACACCCTCCTTTTTAGACTTCTTAATGGACAAAAAGCGTCATGTTTTTTGAGCCTTTTTAAAGCATTTAATAAAGCATGAAAAGATATGACATCAATCCTACTAAAACACAAGGGAAAATGAATGATGTTACTGTAAATCTTTACATCAATCACGCCCAATACTTTGGAAAACAATATAGTTTTGTTGGCATTTCAGAAGTGACAAACAACTTTTGTGACTGGCTTACCATAGTCACTTTCTATTAGTCAAGACCAGAAGCAAGTCAGAATTAAAATGTGGCCCTGCGTTGCTAGGCAGCTGGGTTGTCTTGACATGGTGGTTAGTTCCCTTTTCACTGGATGACAAGAGTGAAATGAAAGAAGGTTTGAAAAACTTGATAATGGTTTTCAAAGGAAACGAATAATTGGTGGTGCTCGCTTGTGCAGCACTGTGTGCAAAATTTCAGGCAGCCATGAGAGAGGACTGTCACTAAAAATTTAAACTCTTGGACGAAAACTTGACCTAGAGTCTTCTCCGGGTTTTGGCGGTTCATTTTCCAAACACCCCTCTGAGTCCAAGGGGTGTAGGATGAAAGCATTAAAACAGATGGGTAAAGCCCCCAAAGAAGAAAGGAACCAATAGTTGTGATTTAATCCATCGGTGAAAGGGAGGAATTAAGTAAAAATCTTAAAAACGAGGAGTGTGTAAAAGGCCTCTGGATAGTACCTACAAGAAAAATGTTTTAACTGCGTGATAAGTTACAATCAGACCCTTGAACTAAACACAAGGAACATAAAGGGTGCAAACTCATATAAAGGACACAAACTCACTGACTTGCCCTAGCTAGAGTAAAATAATCGTACTAATACCATTTTAAAAAAATATTCCTAACATGATCACTCCGAAAACATATGGAAGTAATCACAACTTAAACATTTATCGTCTGTTGTTAGAGTTGAATACAGCATTTATTTAACAAAAGCGAGGAAGCTAACAAAAACACCCAGACCAAAACAAAACAGATAAACAAAAATCAAAACAAAACAAAAATACAAAGCACAGAGAGAGAATGCGAGAGAGGGAAGAGAAATACACGTATACATGCTGCTCACTATTTCAGCAAGTGCACGAACTTTTTGTTTCACTGTCTTTGCCATTAATTTACCCAGAATTTTAAAAACTGAGCAAAATGGACTCATATTGAAAGAAAGGACCAATTAGTGTTGGATTAACATTCATGGTTATTTACAGTTGTTTTTGTACTTGTTCCTGTGCTCTGACTTCCTAAAATTTCACAACCCAAAGATTTAGAAAAATGGGGTTGTTTAGACGCAAAGAGCAATGAAGTGGCTGTGACTATTGTGTAGACACCACCTCTCTCATTATACCCTCTCAATCAACACTCAGCACACAGGAAACCGCAATAAAGCCCATCTGCCACGGTTAATCTGCAGGCAAACCCACACCCATGTCTATGCCCGTTACTCTCCAGCCTTATTATTTTCAGATCCAAAGCTTCATAAGGGATCAGCCAAAGTCCATTAAAGTAAATAATAGCCAGAAATGACAGGCTTAGCAAGGATTGGGAGGAAGTTGAAGACCAATCTGAGCTCTGAGCTCTGATTAATAGAGAAAAGCATTAGGAGAAAAGGGGAGAAAAATGACCTCAGTCTGCTCCAAAGAATTCCTGAACCTTCGTTGTTAGGGCAAGTGCTACCATCTGAGACGTTAGTGATCCTTGAATTTCCTTCACTTTGATGCAGCTCAAATGGGAAAATTCTGAAGGTTCAGCAAGGTCCCAGACCTCAGCTGGAGAGCTGTCTGGAGTCAACCCTGTCAAAATTCTCTTGTGCAAGAGAAAGCCTTTATTAGCTAGATTGCAACAACAACAATAACAACACCCACAAATGCCCTACACGGTCTCATAAGGAGGCCTGCCTGGGCTCCAAATTGCCTATGCATTTATTGTTTCCTTGTTCATAGTCAGTTTTTAAAAGTCTCCAAACAAATGCCGTAAAATAAAACAATAGGGATTCTTAAAATGAATGCTTTGCAGGAACTAGCTGAATTTAGTGTGCCGATAGGCAAGTAGGTCTGTATTTGTGTGTGTGTGTGTGTGTGTGTGTGTGTGTGTGTGTGTGTGTGTACACGCATGTGTGTAGAGTATTCAGGCATTTATCCAATTTCATTTTAAAATATGATATTTCTTTTCATCATGCAACACAAAAAATCCTCCTCAAGCAGTTTAGAATTTGTTCAGTCAAAACAGAGTCATAAAATAGACCCAATATTATAACTAGGTTTTGTATAAATTGACCAGGAAAAAACAAAAACAAAAACCTCAAATCAGTTGAATTTGTCTTTCCCCACCACTTAAAAATAAACACTTCTGCTTGGTCAGTTTCTTAATGAAAGTGGTCTAGGCAGTGTCACACCATCCCATCTCTTTACCCCACATCCGAATATTTGCTCTTGAAATGAGACAGGTTTAGTTTAGAGTTTTGCTGCAGCTCTTCACAAAGCTCTTTAGAAATGTGTACCTGAAGGCCTATCTGTGGTCCGTAAGAGCTCATTTCAATATGCTTCGTGATAAAAAATTATTTTCCTTGCATAAAACAGTATTTGCTTTTATACAGTGCAGATTTAGATGAGAATGTGGCGAGAAGTCTGGGAAACTGAGAGGCTTTTTAAAGTAAGAGAAACTGACGAAGCAGCCCTTGCCTCTGAGAAACCCTAGTCTGGAGAACTGACTGCATTAGGCACAGGCAAGCAAATACAGAAAAGGCCCCAGTGGTTTCTCAGAAAGATGGTAATGATCCTGATGAGAACCTGGTATCAGGGAGGCTCACCTTTAAATGTATTTTTCGTTCAAGTTTATATTGTAGCATGCAATTTTCATAAATAAAATGAAGAGGCAAGGCAAAGAACTGTGGTTAAAATGATGGTGCATCGCAGATATTGCTGAGGACTTGGTTAATGCACTGTCGATACACACGTGGTACAATTTTCATATTTTAATCTTAAGTAGAGAACAAGAAATGACAATTATGAAAAGACAAAATAGATGCCACCAGCAGCTGTAATTGCTATCCAGGCTGTTCAAAGATGGCAAAAGACATAGTAAATCAATATTAAGTTTTCCACAAATGCAGGTATCACAACACAGACATCATATAACATCATTATAAGCAAATTCTAATACAATTTGGACAGTTTTAAAGAACACAGGGTGAACACAGAAGTTAAGGCTAACTTGTCCTCTGCCACTTTATCTGGATTCTTACAGGGGAAAAATCCTCTGAGTCATGGTTATGTAGTTAGCTAAGGATGTTAAACTGTGTTGGCTTTTATCATGAGAATCACCTCTCTCTCTTTTCAAAATTTATAGTATTAAGATAATAAGGACATTAAGTAGTTCTAATGTGTGAGTATTAAAAGCTGAAATTCAGTGGTTTTAATAAATGAAAATGAAATACTTGGTATGTAAAATAATACTCTCACCATATAAAGAACACATAATTAAAAACTGAAAAACAGTTAAAGATCAGGGTATTAATATAAATGTCATTAAAAGCATTAATACTAATACTATTGAATGCAAGCTTTAAGGGTGAGCAATGAAATAGAAAGAAAGCAGATGGATCAGAAAATAAAAAGGAACTTCAAAGAAAAGGTGCATTAAAAGTAAATATACAAATGTAGTTTGCTTTTAAAATTAGTTAATTTATTTCAGGTTCCAGTTTTAGATTATAATTACTTAAATATTTTTGAAAAGGTAAGTGTGATTGTATTTACATATCTCTGGGGCTTTGAGTTACCTTTGTGGAAAAGAGCACACAGAAAAAAGGGTTGTTGTTGTTTTTGAAATAAATCTTTATTGGCTATTTTCATTCATTCAGAAATGGTTTTTACATCTTTACAAATAAGGAAATATTGCTAACTCAATTGAACATTTAAAAGTTTTAATGAAATAAAATGCTTAGAATTTATTCTCATCTTCTTCCTGATTCCTGTAATTACGCTTCATTTTAAACACAGACTCCTCCACTGTTATACACAAATATACAATATGAAATAATAATTTTCAACTCTGTGCAAAAGTGCTGTAAATTTGGAATTCAAATTTCATTGTCTTGAGAATTATTTGGTTCTGGAAAAATAATGTCTTAGGGGATCATCACAATCAAATGCCTTTTCTTTGAGTGTGATAATGACTAACAGCAACAGCAAAATTGCAGGAATTGTTCATTATGTGGTTTTACATTTCGAAAGGATTTCATCTCCCTTGCACATTACCTTCTTGCTAACATTATGGCATACATCCCCAAGTTACATTGGAATTTACATAAATAAATAGAAAATCCAATGTAATATAGTTTATGCATGTAAAATATGTTTATAACCAGCTAAATACATGTTCTCACATATATTGTAGCATATAATAATAATGTGTGATGTCACAGAACATGTATATGATAGCAACTGGACTTATGGCCTTGAAATTTCTATTTTTTTTGGTTACTAAAAAGTAACTGAAAATTTAATGCTATTTATATAAAATGAAAAAGATTTTAATAATAAATCCACTTTGTAAATATATGAAATTATTATTCTAAAATGTCTGCATTAACATGTTTAATGGAATTGATTTGCTATGAATTTTAATATGAACAAATTACCTTTGGATACATCATATTATCAACACATTTAATTGCATTCTTTTTTATTGCCTTTTTTCTTATGAAATGCTGAGAACTGGGGGCTTTTGCTTACTTTCAAAATAATAAAGACCTTCAAATTCTCTACATGAGACTGTGTTAAGGAATTTGCATGAACCAAAAAATGTCTTTAATCTTAAGATTCTCTAGTTTCCCCCTGTTTTTCATCTCTGTATTTCAATTCATAGTGACTATGGACACATTGTCTTATTTTCAGACATCCAAAACATTCATTTGTATTTAAGTGGAAACCATACTTTAGAAGAAACCTTTTGAAACTTGAAAATATGTTATATATATATATATATATATATATAATTGTGTCATTGTTATATGTATAATGTAACTATACATTACATATGCATATATCATAGCACATATTGAATAAGAGTTCACCTATTATCTTATGAATATATATTTAAAACTTCGACTCTTAAAAGTAAACAGTGATTAAAAAAACAAAATAAAACTGTTCAGTATTGAAGTATCTTTCTATTTGATTGTCTATAATTAATCTTTAAATTTTTAAATAATCCTGTCAGTGGATTAGAATCAGTCACTCCTGGGAAAAACAGATTCATAATGGAATGTATACATCTACAAATACCTACAAATATCATTAAAATCCTGGTGTTTTGTTTTGTTTTCTTTTTAAAAAAGCAAAGATTTTGGTGACAAATAATTACTAAAGCTCATCTCATTATGATGTATAACAATATAATGAAGAATAAATCTCATTTAAAAGTTTCAAATATAAAAAGTCTCTCTAACTCTCGGCCACAGATAGCTTACTTTTCCTTGTGTACACAGAAAAAACATTGTGTGTGTGTGTGTGTGTGTGTGTGTGTGTGTGTGTATGTGTGTGTGTGTTTAATGGGATGCTGTTTACCCCACTATATCTTACCACTCCATCTCTTTGGATAACAATCACAGGACCCAGATGCTAAGGGTAAGGGATATTTTCCCACAAGCAGCTTCTGGCTCCTTGGCAGACGTGGTAGGCAGTTGTGTTGGCAGCCACAGACCTGCCTCTGGCTGTCTTGTGTGCTTTTGCTGCTGAAGTGGTGCTTGGCCTGCCCTATCCTCCTGGATACTATTTCCCCTGGCAGCCTTGGGTTTGGTGAAGCTTTATTCTGTACAAATCCCTTCTGCAATCTCTGGATGAACTCTCTAAGGCCAAAAATCAAGCCGTTCTTTACAGTTGTGTTTAAAATGATCAGTTGAATTGTCAGGTTAGGTACTAAGGAAACCCAAAACCAAACCAGAACTTTTCTACTCCCTAGAACTATTTTATTTTTATTTCTTGGTTTCACACTGTCCACAGGGTGTATACACTTAGCTGCTAGGATGTTGGCCAAGTGATTTTGTGTTAATACAGTGTTTTGTAATTTTGATGTAATCAATGTGATTTTTAAAGCATTCTTTGTTTCCCCATAATCACTGTCATGAACAATTTTTCAGGCTTTTTTTTCAGATTATAAATGACAATGCATAAAATATCCTTTGCAAAACTATGAGGAAGGAAACTTGTGCTTTTAATAATTGAGTGTGGAGCAATTTGAGGAAGTAAAGTTCTGTGCTTTTGCAGCAGAAGCAGAAACGCTACCGCACTCCTCACATGCTTGTGATCTGAGTGGCATTTTAAAACATATGCCTAAGTTGTACAAACAAAAGCATGCAGCAGACACAAAGCAGGTTTCATAGACACCAATATGACTGTCTACCCAACCATTTGTAAGATGTGTTCACACATTTCCTCACAATGGTAGCATAAATATCATCCTCCATGTATATCAGAGATCCAGTTATACACTGGCTTACTTATGGCTGAACACAACCCCCAACTCCAAACAGTACTTTGGTGGAACAATAGCCTCATTGTGCTTTCTTTATACATTAAAATATTTTTTAAGTTTTCTAAAAGAAATATCAGGCATATTTTGCCCTAAAATGTCCATTCTAATGAACGAAGTCTCCATTGAAATAAATTGCTTTCTGTTATGGACTTTTACCCCATGGGGTTAAAACCCCCAAGTTATCGGTGTTATATAGTTTATAGTTAAACAACTAAAATGCTCAGCAATGGAAAATATATTCAAGTTGTATGTGGGATTTCAGTCATTTGAAATTGTTGATAATAGTCCTTGTATACTTAAGGGGAATTTTGAATTTTCTGACAGGTACAGTAATCTTATATATTTAAAACAAATATAATATAGGGAGTAACTTCACTAGGGCTTTAAGAAATGAGAATTATACGTTTTTTGCCTAGCTGTATTCGTTTTTTCAAATGTTTTTAATAGTGAACTTCTGTGATGTCAAGTATATCCTTATTATGCAGTGTTCTGTGATCCATGTGCTCAGTGTAGAAATGACCATATTTCAACATGACTCCAAGCTTTATGTTTTATGAAAGTACCTATGTGTTGGAAGTGCATTCCTAGGTAAATCAGCACAAAATTTCAAAGACTGTTGAACTTAGGCTACAGTAAATATAAATAATTATTATTTTTGTTCCTCTATTAATCTGGCTATTTCTTCAACATATAACACCAAACACTTATAGAAACAAGAAATGTTAAATATTTTATTAAATGTTTTGACCTTTCACCTAGTTCTCAAGGGGAAATAGAGCAGCACTTTTAGGAACATTTTGATGAATGCTTGCTTCTCATTTTCTGTACTGTATAAGAGCTCAAAGGATTGTGATTACATATCTATAAAAATTTAGACTATACTTCCATGTGAATTTTTCTTTCTCAGAACTAAATATTTACAATATTGTTCACAAACTGCACCTAAGAAATAATGGTGAAGAAATTTCATTTACACCAGCAGAATCGCAAGTGATAGTCTCCAAAATAATAAAGCAAAATGCAAACAAAAAGTGTTTTTGATTCTCCCTCTGCCAGTAGGTGTCACTATTGGGACTATAAGGTGGTAATCTCAACACGGAATTCTCTGGAGATCATGCCTTGCCTTTGTAGTGTTGAAGGTAGTGCATGAAGGCTAACCCAAACACTCCGTGAATATACCCCCCCAATATGTAAAACTGTTAGAAATACCAAACTACCCTCCAAAAATATGTTGGTCAATTCAACAACAGCAACAAAATAATTCATGGAATTTTTGAAAGACATTGTAGAATAAAAGTAAATAAGTAGTATCTTGATATGATCATATTTCAATTAATATTTAAGATATAATGTAAATGTCAAAACCAAGGTAAGAGCTAGAATTTTTTATTTCACAAATTTCATGATTAAACATTTGCCTTTACCTCACAAGTCCACATTTCAATAATTGTATATTCAAGTCATACATTTTAAATAAAAATAAGGTAAAAGTTACCATATATCTGGTGTAGAAACAGAGTAAATATTTTCTTTTTTGTGTGTGATTTTTTTCGAGACAGGATTTCTCTGTGTAGCCCTGGCTGTTCTGGAACTTGCTTTGTAGAACAGACTGGCCTCAAACTCATAGAAATCTGCCTGCCTCTGCCTCTCAAGTGCTGGGATTAAAGATGCGCACCATCACACCTGGCTCAGAATAAATATTATTATCCTAGGAAATGCTGAATAATTTAAAAACTGGTTTAAAAGTTTGACTTTCTGCCTCCAAAAGTTACTGTAAAAGCTGTGAAGCCAATTTTAACTTAATGTGCTATAGTGATGTTTACATGTTAAATCACAGTTATTACATGTTATTACCGTACAACAGAAAACCTTTAAGATTTACCAAAAAAATTTCAAATATATTTCATCTGAAGATTTTCAATCCTTTGTTAATGTAAAAAATATGTTTGTAGTTGTGAAAAATATAATCCCCACACTTACAATATAAGAAATAAAATTTCCCATTAAAATGGTTTTAAAAATGTACATTTTGTGGCAGACTTACCTATGGAATAGTAGTTATAATAACCTGTTATCTCATTGTTGAGTAACTTTAAAATATCTCAGGATATCCAGGCAGCTCATATATCAGAGCTTTGTAGACTTTTTTACTACCTGAGAAAAACCAGTCAGGCATGACTAATGTGGGAACGGCATTCTTTGGTATTTTGTATATAGTATGTTCATTGATGGTCCAGCTTGTGCCCAACTTTCCAATAAAAGCAGAAAGTCAAACTCCTGCTTGCTTTTTCCTGGGTAGTTCCATTAGGTCAGCTGCGCTGAGAGAAACTCACCAGTAGAGGCCTCTCTAGATTTAACTTCTGATTAAGAACTCAGATTGTGCCTTCAATTCACTGTCGTTAACACAACTACTTGAAAAGGCTCTTGTTGCATAGGAAAAAAGATCACTCTTTAATGCCCTTTTAAGTTCCATGATGTTGATTAATGTTGCCCTTTACATTAATGATGTTTCAAGTAAAAGAAAACAAATTTAAAATGGATAAATTCTATTGAGGATGCATTAATTAGACAGAGAGTTTGCCATATGCTGTGGCTGGAGGGCTTGCTGGCCTTTCTCTTGTAGTTACCTGTGTAAAATCCACCCTATCCTCTACATGAATGCCCAAGCTGAATAGCCATTTGAATGAAGGCTTTAGTTTGATTCGCCATACAAGGGGTACTGTGTCACTGTGTTTTCTTTCTAGGAGTCACTAAGTGATTTCTATATCTGTTGTCATGGTGATATGGCAAAGCAGGGGAAAATGGGGGCAACTTCAGGCTTTCTCCTCACCCTCGGCACTAAGATGTTGTTAGCAAGTCTATAAAACATTGGGCTTTATCTGGGCCTTCTTTTTGTTCTCTGATTGTCAATAAAACTCATTTTAAGGGTAACAAGGACATCTAAATGTCATCTGTCACAGTGTTAGAGAGATTAAGTTTGTTTAGGGACTTGTGTGGGACAAAGGCCACTATTTGTTCCATGGATACAAAGCAGTGTTGGCTATCACCACTCTTGATTTAGAAGGCGGCCCAGAGATCATCAAGGAAATATCATCTCAGTTCCAGGTGACAGAGAGACCTCTTTGACTTGATAGCATTACAATGAGAGAAAAATATTACTGGTCTGAATGAAAATCAGCAATTCCAATATCCTGTTCCACAGGCCCAACCAAAAGTCTCCCCCTAGAGCAAAGGAAAGAAAACAGTGAGGGTCATAGACCCGTTTTAAAATGTGACATATACGTGATGGCCCTGAATGAATGATAAAAGAGGGAAGCAAGGATTTGCAAGTACAGTCCAACAATAATGTGCATTCATTAATTCAGCATTTGCTTAGTAATGAGGCTAAATGGAACATACAGATTAATGAAGACATTGGTATTATTAAAATCAAATCCTGTGGTTCATATGCTTTTCTTAATAATGAACACTGTGGCTATTGGAGAGGAAGAACAGGATTTTTTCTATTAATTTGGCACACATCCCAGATCTCATTCAAGCAGAACCTATGCCTGCAAAACGCAGCCCATGGCCTTATAGATCTCAGTCCTTCTATTCAATGTGTGTTAATTTGAGAGAAAAATATTTTCCCTTCATAAAATGTCTTCAAAACATGTACCTGGGGCCTAGGTAATAATTAAATAATAGTAGAACTAAGAGAATTCTTCGAATATACAGTGTGATTGGGAAGTCTATAAAATGACAAGAAACAGAATGGAGGGCTCACATCACATCTGCCTGCACTATGTAAATTGATGCAGCTCTCTTGGGGTTTTAGAGTCTTGTTACATCAGCACATCCCCAACACATTTTATAGGAAATACTTATGCTAGAGAAGACAACTGTGTATAAACTTACTTGGATGAACTGGGATAAGTGTGGCCGGCTTATGATTTCCTAGGTCCTGATAATAAAAATATGATAAGAACAGAAGCAGGAAATTATGATATACTTTTCTCCCATTTCTATCTGAATCCAACCTCGTAGTCTAACATAAGTATATCACATGGACCACTGTTCACATTTGGAAAGATAATGATAAACTCCCTAATGATTATGGAGAAAGAGTAAATAGAGATAGAGTTGTGTGGAAATGCATCAGTCTGGTTTAAGGACAGAGTAGACAGTAAAAATATATTTAAGAAGGTAATGTTTGTATATGTATTTGCATGTGTGTATGTGTATACTTGAATGCCCCCAATTCATGCTTTCTCAAGTATTACTTGAAAAATATCATTTTAATCATAGTGAAAAACTTCTGACTATACAACAATCAGCTCTTGGGCAAATCTTATTTTATTTGTAGACTATTATTAGACAACTAAGTTAAAGTTAAAGACTAATATCTACATCTGGAGCCTGTAAAGCAAAAATTCTGCAAGTTACACTGCTCAGAGTTAGAGATGACTGTGATACCAAACATTTGTAAGTATAAGGAAGACCTACAGCTGGACTCCTTTTCAAAAAGGATTCCTGGAGCAAATTGTTATCAATCCCATGTGATTCTTTTTAAATGAAAAAGACTTATTCTACACAAACTAATAAAAACAAATACAGTATTGAGGTGCTGTTACAGTCATATTATGGGCCTAGATGACTTTTGTTTAGCATCTTAATAGCTCACTCAATTGTTATTCATTCAGCCACACACAGGACACCAGGGTGTTAGGAAGGACAATGCTCTTGGGGCATATTGAGTTCAATTTGTGTTTCCCTACTTATGCAGAACATGTGTTGGCATCAGCTATGGTTACCACAGGGGAATTACAATATACGATGAAGTTTTATCACATTGTTCTTAGATAATATTTCCTTTTCAAAATATGCTCCTTAGGACAGCTGAATAGAAGAGGTTTGGTGCACTGCTATCAAGCATACTAGATGCATTCCTTCTTCTCAGTTTTAAACATATTTATTGCAATTTTTCAGAAAAAGAGCTGTATGAAAGAATAAAAAGCAAATTCATAACCAATGTAAAAAAATGTATATAAACTTTTAGAAATAGGTCCTCAAAAAGTAACACTGTTGTTCATAATTGTGACTAAAAACAGGGAAGCAGAATAGATCATGAAGTATATTGAAAGTGACACACACAATGTGTTTACATGCACACACTTGAGATTTTCTAGGTTGAGACTACTTTGTTTTCAAGACGATATCTTGTTTTGCTAGATTTTCCTAGCTTCAGAGTCAGGATGATTCTAATGAGGAAAACAGAAGGAAAAGGAAACTACAGGATTTATTCCTTTTACTGAGCTTCTCCTGAGATAAAAGTCTTCTAAGTGCCTCTAAATTGCTTCACAGTTTGGATAATGATTTAATTTTTCTGGATTTTGTTCTTTGGGGACTCCTTGCAATCTAAACTGCAGTTGGCAAATGTATAATAAGTTTTCGATTTTAAAATGTCCAGAGCCTTGACAGTAATTTTTATAAAAAAAAATAGAATTGACAATATTTAAAAGATACAGTGTAAAAGAAAAAAAAAAGACAGGTGAAATAAAACATGTTCCCAAATATCCGTCAAACTTGCTCTTTTTAGTATGAATGAAGTCTTCAATTTTACATTAAAAACAAATATTTTGAAGTTATACATAAAAAGGAACATAAAATATCTCATGAGAAGATAATGGGCTTTAAGAGTAGTTTAATCACAATGTTGACGATTTAAAAATGTATTGGTAATGTTTTAAAAGAAAACTACAGCTTTGGAAATGTCAATAAATCAATTTCTGTTTAAAGAAGATGCTTTTGTTTCTGCTTTGATTTTTTTTTAAATTTCTAGCTGTATTAGCTCTGTAACTTTTCAGTTAATGATATTCTAAACTAAAGTGCTCACTATGCAAACCAGAAGTTATAGTTAAACACAAATAGTTAAAACAATCAGAATGTGAAACCTGAATGGAAGCCACCCTCTTAAGTCATTTCAAATTGAATTGTGGGAGTCCTTTGTCGCTCTGCCTACATTTCTTTTCACTGAACAGAACACAGCCTCATGTTCTTGAGGTTGTTTTGTACTTTTTGCATCGTATTTGTGGCTTCAGAACATCACATTTCTTAACTGGTAAAAAGAGAAGAGTTTAATTAGCTGTCTTTTGTCATATTACAGCTGTCAGAATTACTCTAGCTCATCCAAAATCAAAATAAATATTATAAACATACAGATATTTTTTCTTTCAACAGCAAAATCTGTACTTATAAATGTCTGGGTTTTACATATTGTTTCAGAGAGAATTTTTAATTAAATTTGATTACATGGAATATTTGTAGTCATCAGTTAAGGCTTTCCTTAAGTTGTGGAATATTTAAAAAAATCTTGATTGTAATAAAATTATTCCTTTATGGGTGAAAGCAAAAAAAAAAGAGTGAAAAGCAATGAGGGTAGCTAATTTGAATTTTAACTATAAAAATCATATGCAGTTGACAATATAGATAATATTGAGTAAGCGAAATATGTCTGTCGTAAAATTTCTTTTTTCTTTTAATTATTGGCTATGCTCAGGTGAAAAGCTATGATGCTATCTTTAATTGGAAAAATTTTCTGGTAATAAATTTAACATAAGAAGATAGTCAAGGCCATGTGTGGTGGTAAACAACTTTAATCCCAGCACTAGGGAAGCAGAGAGAAGCAAATTACTGTGAGTTTGAGTCAGCTTGGCTACATAGTAAGTTTCTTAAAAAGGAAGCCACATAAGATCATTCTTTAAAAAACAAAACAAAACAAACAAAGAACCTCCGGACTAGTACAGTAACCACACTTCTACTTGAGAAAATGCTTATTATTCACCTGTATACAAGTTTATAACTTCAAGACATAGTTAATCTAAGTAGTGATATCATCATTGGAAAACAGCCCTTTGGATCTTCTGAAGGTATCACTTCCACTTGTATCTGGTATCAGGATGACTCATTGTTTCTTCTAATCCTTTCTCTTCCTGTTCTTCTCACAGAGTCTTTTATTTTACAACATGAGGTATTCCTGTCTTCACTGCATTTTGTCGTTATTTCTCTGAGGTACTCTCTTTTACTGGAATCTCAGTGTCTTGTCAGAACTACTGTTATATTTACATTTTAAAATAATATTTTGTATAATTTCACTACTTTTTTTTTTTTTTTTGGTTTTTCGAGACAGGGTTTCTCTGTGTAGCTTTGTGCCTTTCCTGGAACTCACTTGGTAGACCAGGCTGGCCTCGAACTCACAGAGATCCGCCTGCCTCTGCCTCCCGAGTGCTGGGATTAAAGGCGTGCACCACCACCGCCTGGCTATCTTTTTCATTACTTAATGTCAATATTTAGTGAATTGTTTTAAATGAGTAAAAAATTTAAATGAGTAAAAAATAATATTTCTATTTTAAGTAATATTCTGCCTTCCTTTTCTATTTTTAGTGCCAAAATTTGTATTATATTTTGGCTACCTCTTTATGAAAAGACATCATTAAGTTATAAAAACCTGAAGAGAAGTCTTTGACCTTTCAGATTATAGTGTAATGGTAAATATCTATGTATATATACATATATATGTATGTATATATATATGTATGTATTTATCATCTATTATCTATCTATCTACCTACCTACCTACCTACCTACCTACCTACCTATCTATCTACAGATGGTTACATATACACATCAATGGAAATAAAACAAGGGGCATAGATGAAGTACAATTTTATATTACTTGAAATCTTAAAATAGTAAGAATTAAAATCAAGATAAAAAAGGATTCTCAGTCTTCTCCTATTTTTCAAATTCTCCATGTTATTATTGCTTCATCTACTCTTTTGCTATAGTTGTGAAGGATGTTGGAATGATTATTGTTGAGTTCTAGCTTCAGGGACAGAGTCTTGAATTAATATCTTAACTCCCAAATGAAAACTTACAAAGGTATAGGTGTATTTTATTTTTACAGAATGAGGATTGTAAGCGTTCTGTGACAATGAAGGTTTAACCCACAAAGTACTTACCAGAATCTGACCCTAAGAAAGGACTCTGTGAAATTGACAATTGTGATGTTGTTCACTGTCTGCTCACTACCAAAACATCACTAAAAAGATACTGGCTAAGAGTCAAGTAGATTGTGTTGGTACCAACACTTGTGAGATGATTGGCACAGAACAATTCAATTAATTTTGCTAATTTAAACTTCTACTTCCATGAAACATTGTACTTCTTTGAGTGAGCGATGAGATCTGGGTTATATCATGAATGCTATTATCTCATTTGCTGCATTTTCTGTTTTCCAGGCTATAAGTCCTTCCTTTATGGTTATTTCTACCTAACCATGCACAGTTAAGATGGGATATATAGTTGCACATGATTGTAGTATATAAATAATATAGCACTTCATATCATATTGCATCATTTCATGTATTATATCTAACATATATTCAGTAATTGTAAAAAAATCCTCAAAAGCATAGCTACTAATGAATTGTAGTTTAATAATTATGAATTGCTTAGCATTCTTTAACTGTTTCAGTATAATTTAAGCTTGCATAAATTTGTCTTAAAAATAATGCTGTTTAGCTCCTTGACTTCTAACATTCCTGAAAATCTGTAAAACAAAAAGCGTAGAGGAGCAGATCTAGTGGAGTGCATTCAGGGAAAATGATAACCCCCAAACTCCCTATGTGAATTATTTTGAAAGAAAACATTTTATAAGCAATAAACTGTTTGATAAATTGTTTATCGGTTGTATTTACCCAAGTGTCTTTTCTCAAATTGCTTTTAGCCTACTTAAGTCAGGAAAGCAGTATGTCTCACCAGGACAGACAAACAAGAAGTCTACCTTAAGACACACCAGGACTGGAAACACTTGTGTCCATGTTACCAGTCAAAGTGTGTTTCACTGTCAATCACTACGGTTCAGTCTTGCCTCAATAACCATAACTGTCTTTGATAAGCATATGAGATATGAATGGTATAAACAGTATGTTAAATATGCTTTGTAATGGCCTAATTTCTGATCAGCTATTAAATTTATAGATTCTGGATATCTTTCCAATGGAAATATTTGGGTATTTTCTTCCAAGATGCATGTGCTTGTGTAAGCTAGCAGAGTTTGTTTTCTTTTTTTTAAATTAGACAAACCATGATGAGAAATTGGCACACTAGGGAATCATTGTGATCACAAGGAGTCCATGAAAAATCAATTAAAGCAAAATTATGTAAATTAAATGAACAAAATTTCTGAAAATTCAGTTATATTAAAGTTAAATCACACTGCTCTATATTAAAAGTACTTGTGAGTATTTATCCTTTATTACTAATGTGTTATCTTTCAGTAGATTCAACAAATTTTATGGAATATGTACTACATGAAAAATACTTATGTTAGATGATTTTTGCAATGATACATTCTCAACCTCTCCTTGTTAACATTTGTATTTATTCTGTTTAAAACATTTCCAAACAAACTTCATAAGACTTTTTATTCTTGTTTCATCTTTTTATGACAATATTAATAAGAAATACTTTACATTTCTCTCTGACCTCTTGTCTACCACCTATTCATATTTTTTAATGAGATAACTTCATATCATGTATAAATGATATAGATTCTCTCTCTCTCTCTCTCTCTCTCTCTCTCTCTCTCTCTCTGAGATCAGATCTCACTTTGTAGCTCTGGTAGTCCCTATGTAGACCAGACTGGTCTTGAACTCACACAGATCTGCATGCCTCTGCTTCCTAAATGCTAGTATTAAAGGAATGTACCACCATCCTAGATTTAATTATTTATAAATTTAATAACTAGGAGTCATGGTTACATTACCTAACACAGAAAGAATAGTAATGTAAATCGATTGAACTGAAATTTGATTTATAACTGTTAGATATAAAGACTTGGTGAGATAGTTAACTTAGTAAAATAGGGACTTGGTGAGATGGTTAACCTGGTAAAAATGATTGCTACATGAGCACAAAGCTGTTAATGCAACCCCCAGAACGCACACCAAGTATATAAAGGAGGTGGAGTCGTACACTTTTGTAGTCCCAATGCTGGGGAGGTAGAGACAGAAGGCTCCTTACGTCTTGCTGGCCAGCCATTCTAGCTGAGTCCTTGAGTTCTAGGCTCAGAAGGAGAGAGAGAGATGGAGAGAGGGGGGAGGGGCTAGGGGGACAGGGGGAGAGGGGGAGAGGAGAGAGAGAGAGAGAGCAGAGAGAGAGAGAGAGAGAGAGAGAGAGAGAGAGAGAGAGAGAGAGGAGAGAGAGATAGAGAGAGAGAGAGAGAGAGAGAGAGAGAGAGAGAGAGAGAGAGAGAGAGAGAGAGAGACTATCTAAAAAATTAAGTTAGAGAGCCATTGTGGGAAGATACCCAACATCAACTTTGGGCCTCTACAGATACATACATAGAGACATGCATACATACCTACCATCACAGTGAGGCTTCCTATTCCTATGATAAAACTGCATGATCAAAAGCAACTTGTAGAGGAAAGGGTGTATTTCCTTTCAGGTCACACATTATCACTGTGGTAAGTCAGAGAAGGAACTCAAGGCAGGAACCTGGAGGCAGGAACTGAAGCAAAGGCCTTATAGTAACTCTACTTAATGGCTTTGTTCTCTGTAGCTTGCTCAGTTTACTTTCTAATACCATTCAGGACCACTTGCCCAGGGGAGACAACACTCACAGTGGGCTGGACTGTCTGCCATAAATCATTAATCAAGAAAATGCTTCACAGACTTCCCTATAGGCATTCTAGTGGAGACATATTTTAACTTGAGGGTCCCTCTTTCTGGATAGATAACTCCAGCTTGTACCAAGTGAATGAGAAAACTAACCAGGACACTTACATACACATGTGAACACACACACACACACACACACACACACACACACACACACACACACACAGACTGACCTACTTAAAAAGTAGAAATTCAAGGACTAAACAGATGGCTATGAGGTTAAGAATATAAACATTGTTCTTGCAAAGGACCTGAGTTTAGATTCCAGCACCAGTGGTGAGTGATTCACAATTGCCTGTTGTGACTCTAAGTTTAGGAAGCTCTAATGCCTTTGACCTCCACAGCCACCTCAAGTCCATGCACCTCCATGTAGACACATATTTTTACATTTAATTTTAAAAATAAAAATATGATATAAAATTTTATTTCAAGAAAAACAAATTATTATGGCTTATAGATAAATATATATATATATATATATATATATATATATATATATATCTGATTTTTATTTGGAAAAGTAATGAAGACTACTGAGGTCTATCCCCTCTATAGCCTTCTCCCAGGGTCTGTGGAAGAATCAATAACCAGTTGAGTACCTAATCTTAGACAATAAAAAATGAATCTATGTACATAAAACTCTTTAGTCCATTCACTTTATTATTTTGACTCAGTTCTCTTTCTACACAGCTTCTTTTCTGCTCTCATGCCTATCTCCTTTCTTGCCTGATTCTCTCTCTACTTTTCTGCTGTTCCCTCTAAGTGCTATCTTATTTCCTTCATCTAGTTCTGCCCCATCTGGGTTCTCATACATCTAGTTCTTTCCCATCTTTGCTCCTCTCCCATATCCTTCTTTCTCATCTTGTTATTCCTCACCTGGCTCTTCCTCATTTTCCATCTTGTTCTTCTAGTTCTCTTTTCTAGTTCTCCAATCTAGTCCTTCTCAAGTCTCTGAGATTTACAATTATGTACCCATGCAATAGCAATGCTCTGGCTGAGGCAAGGTCACCAGACTTGAATTCCCTCAAGGTCAAAGTAGGGGCAATAAGATCCACACAAAAGAGCAGTAATTGTCAGTCATCCTCTGCAACCCAAAAGGGAAGTGGCTAATGGAGAATGAATCAACTGAGAGCTAAATTCAGTTAATAGATCTGAGAAAGGGAATTTATGTGTTCAAACTACATTCTTAGAAGTGGTTAGGTAAAGTGTTAGGAGTCTGTCAGTGATGAGTGAAAAGAAAACTGCCTTCTTTTCCTTTGACTCCTTATCTGTCCAAGCCATCTTGGCTGCTGTCAATTTCTGGCAGGGTGGGGGAGTGCACTTGGCGGCTAGGCAAACTGAGTCACAGCTTGGTGTACCTGGTAAGTAAAAACCCTTTAGTTCTGAGTTAATTGATCTAGAGCAGAGATAGAATTTGGAAGAAAGAAGGTTAAGCTTGATTATCACATTTGCCAGGTCTTCTCAAACAGATAGTTTGGATGCTTAAGTCTATTCTTAGAAAGTCTGGGAAGATCTCAGATAAGATACTTCTGTTTAGAGAAGGTCTTGGCTGGATGTTGCTAATGACAATACTTAGAGAAAGGCCTGAAATTAGGGGTCTTGACTGTCTGTGTCTGTTGTAGCACAATTCGAAGAGGTTGTCCAAATATTCTAATAGTAATGGGGAAATTGTGCCCAATGAATGATCAAACATACTGTTCTTAGGAATGGAAAAGCTACAAGAACATATGAGAAATTCATAGCAGGAAACAGCTAATATTCTAAAGCAAGTATCACCAAGACTCCTTAAGCTCTGTCTTTATCCTCTGGAAAGGCCCTTGGCTTCTTCCAGGTATAGCTTTGTTATAGTCAGCTGAATTCTTTCTTCATGTTTCTGTGTCTCCCAGCAGAAAAGAAGTTGGGTCAATAATTTTTTCCCTTCCAAATTCATAATACAGAATACAGAATCTAGAGTCTAGATGAATGATAATATTATACATGTCTAAGGAAACCAAGTCATTACTACACACAGTAAAAATGGCCAGATTTTCTTACTGATGTAAATGCAGTAATGCCTAATCATGCATGAAAGAAAACACCTCCTTATGTAACTTTACATTCTAAGTTCCAACTGCAAAATTGCAAATGCTGCTGTGTTGTATTTTTACTTAGATAAAATAATCTTTGGAAATTCTCATGGTAAACAAATACTCTGTTTATGCTCTTAGTATTAAATCAACACTCTCTGTAGAGCTAGCTCTTTATTTACTAGTTTTATTATGTTAGACCATAGGGTTTAGAGTGAGGGAATGTGAAAATAAACTAAGCTTCTTTAAAAAAAAATGCAATCACCTTTAGAAATGTTCTGTGACTAGTGAACTTTGTTTTGAACTCCATGTTTGTTTAAAAAATGCAACTTACTGAGAGCCATGTTCTTTAAAGCGCTTAGGGAACAAGAAGACAAGACAAAGGAGAGTGGAGTCATAAATGGTAGAAGATGAAAATGTAGAATCATTCTTTTCTAATTCCATTGGACTTTAAGTGGCAAAGTGGAAGCACAGTTCTCAAGATTTCACATTATGTATTCTCTAAATACACAATTATTGTTTATCATTAAAGAAAGAATTTGTGCTGTGAAATGTCATGGCCCACGTGGCAAATCACCCAGAATCCTACAGAAAACAACTGATGACCTGTTTCTATGAGAAGAATTGTTGCCGAATGGAAAATAAGGTTATTCATGGCAGTAACACTTTGACTTCGATATTTTGTCTACAGTCTTAAACTTTATTTTTTTAAATGACAATCTGTTTCAAACTTAGTTTTTGCTAAATTTCAGGAAAGATCAGCTTGGTGTTTTGTAGGACTCCTAACAATGGGAGTTGGGGTACCTCTGACTCTTTTGCTTTGTCCTGGAACCCTTTTCCTGGGTTGCCTTGTCCAGCCCTGATATAAGGGTTTATGCCTGGTCTTTTTGTGCCTTATTATGCCCTGTTTGGTTGATATCCCTGGGAATTCTGCTCTTTTCTGAAGGAAAAAGGAGGAGGAATGGACCCAGGGGAGAGAGGAGGTACAGGGCACTGGAAGGAATGGATGGAGGGGAAACTGTGCCTGGGATGTATTGTATGAGAGAAGAATAAAAAATACGAAGAAGTGAGAACTCTAAATAAACATTTCAGTAAGGATTATCAGAGTTTTAAAGCAGTGGCTGATCACAATATCAAAAAATTCCAGTCCAGGACTGGAAAGATAGTTCAGTTGGTAAAATATTTGCTGCAAAACTCTTGTTTGGTGTGCATTTGTAGAGCCTGTGATGGGGAGGTGGATCCTGGGGCTTACTAGCCATCCAGCTTGCTTACTCAGTGTGGTTCATTCCAAGAAAAGATTCTGTCTCAGAAAAAAAGGGAATGAAGAGGTGGGTAGCTCTTGAGGAACAATAACCAAAGCTGTCTTTTGGCCTCCACAGGCACAGCCACACACAGGCACAGCTTTGAAATACACACGTGCACACAGATCACAAACACACATACACACACTGAAAAAAAGAAAAAATATCCTAATTTTTATCTTTCATTTTTTATGTAAATGTGCAATCTTGTTAGCCTCTTCCAATTTTTCCTCTTCTGTTTTAATTAACATTATATTTAGCATCTATTGCCACAGTTATAAATTTTAATGTGGAGATTTGAAGAATATTAATTCAATATGGTAGTATCAGTATGTAAAAAATAATTACATCTGTTTATGATATTTTATATCTTTTCCTTTACTGAAAGAACAATGCGTTTTTTTCATGTTTTCAATGATGCTTGACTTTCAGACATAGTTATTCATACAATAATGATTTTTCTTTGTATAGAATCTTGATACAGCAAACATATTTTGAAATAAGGAAACAATAACACACAATTACTTTTGTATGTTTATATTTATACTTTATATGTTAGAAGGCTATATTATTAGCCATCAAAAGCATGTAGCTATCTTAATTGATACAGCAGTATGATTTGCCCTTAGAGTCTATCATTAATTAAATCAAAGATTGAAAACTTTTACTTAGGAATTGGTGGATAGAGATTATGGAATAATTTGCATTGTGACTTCAGAGCCAGAGTGTAAGTTATGATGTCTTTGCATTTTATTTCATTTTACATTTAGCGTGTGTGTGTGTGTGTGTGTGCATGTGAATGAGTATATGAGTATGTGTGAGTGTGTATATGAATGTGTTTGTGTATGTGTCTGTGTGTGTGTGAGAGAGAATGTGTATGGTTGTGTGTGAGTGAATGAGTGTATGGCTGTGTGTGAGTGTGTGAGTGTGTGTGTGTGTGTGTGTGTGTAGTGGTATTTGCTCCACCCCCCAAAAACAGGCGGTGCTTCTTTCCTGCTAAGGTGACTTCTTGACTTCTTTCCTGAATACTTGATCTCTTAAAAGGAAAGAGGGAGGGGTCACATACACCAGACTGCCAGGTGCATTCACTCCCAAGCAGAATAAAGGACAGCTTCAGCTGTTTACTCGGTTCTGTATCTGTGAGTGTATTTCCCCAACTTATATTTTAATAAATCCCAATTATCCATTAAACAGACTCAAGTGGATTGATTTTAAAATGTGAGTGAATGTGTGTGTGAGTTAGTGTGTATGTGAGTATGTACGAGTATGAGAATGTGTGTGTGTGTGTGTGTGTGCGCACTCATGCATGGTACACATGTGGAAATCAGAGGACAGCTTCCTGGAATTGGATCTCTCCTACTCCCACCATATTGATCCTGGGGATTTAACTTAGGTTGTCAGGCTTGGCTGCAGGTGTCATTTTTCATCTTGCCAGCTGGACTTCATTGTTTTAAACTTCATGGAGGCCACAGTTAGCTGTGTCCTCATAAAGAAGCTGAATTTTTATTTTGGAGTATATCCAGATATCAGAAGATTACCAAATCACAATATTAAATTAATTTTAATCATAGTTCCTAGAAATTCTTTTATAATTTAATGCTAGAATAAAGTACAGGCATCCAAATGTGGCCATACCTTTTTTTTTGCCTTTAGTGTGCAACTTTGATATTTTCTACTAGATATAAGAGTAAGAAGAACACGTAATTAGAAGCGTTAATAACCTAAATTTGAATCCACTTTCTATCATTTATTAACTTTATATCCTTGTAAAAATGATTAAGCAGTTTCAATTTCCTGAACTTCAACAAAGGAAGCATAATAAAATTTACTTAAAAGAGGATTTTGAAGATTAAGAGAGAAGCCAATAGATGGAATAGCTAGAATAATTTTATTATGTGTAAGAGTCAAGGTGAAACATTTTTGAGACTTTAACTCCGATTTTCAAGTCTTTCAAAGCAGCCACCAGCAATTACTCCTCCTGGGAATAGCTAGAGTTCTTCTGCTTTCCATACCTTCTTGTGTCTTTTCTCTGCAACCATAGATTGTCCAGGTCATAAAACAGCCACATACCATAACCAGTTCTGTAAGCCAAAACCTCTGAGTTTCTGTCAGTTCATAAATATTTCTGGAACCATTTACTTTTTCTTTTTTTTTTTTTTTTTTTTTTTTTCTTTTTCTTTTTTTTCTTTTTTTTTTTTTTGGTTTTTCGAGACAGGGTTTCTCTGTGTAGCTTTGCGCCTTTCCTGGGACTCACTTGGTAGCCCAGGCTGGCCTCGAACTCACAGAGATCCGCCTGGCTCTGCCTCCCGAGTGCTGGGATTAAAGGCGTGCGCCACCACCGCCCGGCCCCATTTACTTTTTCTATCACTAAATTTATTCTCTATGACATGGCCAGGGTCAATCATTCAAAACTCTAAACCCCTCTTATAAGTTCTTTCACTTCCAGCAGCTCCTCAACCTCATTTTAAATGCTTTAGTCATAGAGTAATGAATGAAACAGATGATGTAATATACAACACTCAGAAGGAATTGTCCTTTGCCAGTCTGCAATCAGCAGAGTCTTTAGGGTGGCAGCCATTCAAGGTGTTGAGCCAGGGAAAGGTATTTTGAGGCACACAGGACCCAGAGGAAAGAAGCAGTTGCATATCTTTATACACACACACACACACACACACACACACACACACACACACACACACACATACACACACACATAATTTTTATTATTTAAAACAAATTTTAATTTTATATATATTTTGATCACATCCTTCCCCTCACCCAAGTCTTTTTAGGTTCTTTCCCCTCTCTAGCCAACAATCAACCTTAAGTTCTTTCTAAAAAAAAAAAAAAAAAAAAAAAAAAAAACAAGAAACCAAAACACCAAAAACCTAATACAACAACCTTCTCAATCAAAACAAAATAAAACCATGCCCCAAAAGAAACAAAACAAATACCAAATCTTAATCAAATAAGAGCAGACACACACACAAAAATTGTGAAGTCAATTACAAGTTGGTCAACTATACCCAAACATGAGAGCTGCCTTGGATTGGTTGATACACCCAGTGTCACTCTTTTGACGAAACTGATTTTCCCTCACCCAGTGGGTATAAAGAAAGACAATGAAAGAGTTAATATCTCAGTTGTAGAAGTTAGTAGGTAAAACATGATTGTGTGTGAGAGAAAATTAACTTATTAGGAAACATTGACAAAGTGAAAAGAGTTAACTTTAACTAATGCATATATGTTTACAATTATATTGTTTACTGTGATACAGTTATTTGATTAAATCTCATTACTAGATAAGATGCAAGCACACCCCTTTTTCCTTTAAAACTGGACATTAATTTAAAATGTATATTAAGTATTTATTTATTCACCGGATATTTCTTTTCCATTATTGTGGAGTTTTTTGTTTGTTTTGCTTTTCAGTGGTAGGTTTCAAGTCAGAGCCTGTGTGTGCTATATAAGGAATGTATTTCTGGGTAATATAAGTATATGTGAAAACAGAATTCATTTTTAAAAAATTTTTTTTTATTGTTTCTTAATTTGTATTTTCAGTGATATAATGTTACCATGTGTAGTTTTCTATAATCAATTTATTTTTAGGTTACTAGCAAAATTGTTTTGAGTATGAAATGCCAGTCTTACCTGAGTACCCTAGAAGCTGGTCAACTCCGTGAAGATGAAGAGCTGCTACCATTAGTGACATTCTAAAGAAGTTCCTATGGTCTCAAGGGTAATTTCAGGTTTTGGCAGATGTGTTCTCTTTAGTTCCGTGAGGGCCTCTTCATATCACTCATAAAATGTCACTGTGCAAGCCGCTTTTGGGAGGAAGCCAAGCTCTTTTGGCGGCTGAATAACTCTTTCAGGCAAGTAGCAATCTATTCAGTTCTCTGAAACAGTGGATCGTGCATGGTCTGGAAGAATCTAATTGAAGAAGCATGAATCAAATTTATTCTGTTTACTATTGTTTCTATTTTTTGGTATTGTTATCACTAGCCTTAATTTAGTACCCGCTTGACTCATTCTCACCTGTGCTGGCCTTACAGGTGTGTTCTATCATGCCTGACTATTGTGTAATTCTATGAGGTACAATGGTAAAATATGGTAAAATAAAATTTTATTTTATACCTGCTTTTTTTTTCAGGAAAATAATCTGGAAATAATGCATATTTGACACCAGGAGGATAACAACAAATGTTTTAAAAAGTGGAATACTTTTGGTATTAACTTCAAAAAGGTCCAAGAAACTCTTGAAACATTTCACTCATTTAACTTTACTTGGAGTGAAAGATGATTTTTGGGGGTCTTGAATTAACTTTGGGAGAAGGGTATTTTCTTACTAAAATTGTACAATTTTTAATTGTTCAGAAAAAGTCATTAGTCATGAATAACTTTACATTATCTGAAATAAAAGTTACAGAAATGTTGAAGTTTAGAACACTCATTTGAATGAATTTATGGCATGTATGAAGCTTGGGGACATGGCCATTTCCTGGTCCCTGCCATGACACCATTAATATAATTGGCAGGCTCCACAGATGACATAAAAATCAATAAATCCAGGAGACTGGAGAAATTATGATAAAACTTACAAAACTGTGTTAATAAAATCACTTTAGACTTGTCTGTCTTTTAAAATAGGATTGACAGTGGTGAAAAGTTACAACTTACAAAGAAAATTTAAGTGGATTAAGACATGACTTTCATCTTCTGAGTACAATAAGTTGACAGAGATGGTCATCTAAGTTTTGAGGGATATTTTTTGGCACATAGGAATGTATAACAATCTAAATTGTAGATAAAACTTATCCCTAAATATGCAAGGCCTAAGATAAATATTTGTATTTTTTCTGGGAGAAATGCAAATTGATCCAGGGTCCTTAAATGCATCACAGTTCTGTGCTGGAAAAGGACTTACAGTGAGTACTGAAGTTTAATCATCTTATTTGTTTGCTTTGTCATTCTGGGGATGGGATCTGGGACCTCATGCATCCCAAATAAGCTCTCTTCCATCTGGACACACCACTATCTTCTACTGCTTTCTTTAAAGTGCCACTTGGTATCATGTTAATTTATTAGTTTGTTTCTTTCCCAAGTCACCTTCAGTAAATCTGAACTTGGCTTTGAAAGGAAAAAAGGAAAAGAAAAAGGGAACTTTGCCATAAATTTAAAACATTTTGTAAAGTCATAATAATTAGAACGATATGAGATAGATTGAAAATTAGGATGATATGACATAGATTGATAGAATAAATTAGGCATGTTTATTGATCTAATTATATACATGCACAAAAGATCAATGCTTCACTGAGCATTCTCATGGTTAAAGTAATGGATTTTTTATGGAGGTTTTCTAGGCACATTAGGTAGGTGTTAGCAAAAAAACATTGAACAGTCTTATTTCATAAAATACTTAAAGAATGAAAGATTTATATGGGATAAGCAATCATATGGACTTGTCAGAAGCAAAAGAATAATAGGTGTCTTATAACTATGTAATATATTTTATACACCTTTGTAAACTAAACAAAAATATAATTAAATTTGTGGATTTCTGTGGGCCTCTTTAGCACTTTGTTTCTTCCTTTTCTCATGTGGTCTTCATTTACCATGGTCTCCTGTTCCTTGTTCTCCCTCTCTGTTCTTGATCCAGCTGGGATCTCCTGCTCTCTTTCCCTCGATCCTCACCCTTCATTGCTCCCACTCATGTCCAGGTTGTTCATGTAGATCTCATCAATTTCTCCGTCATTGGGCGAACCTCATGTCTTTCTTGGGGTCCTGTTTTCCAGGTAGCCTCACTGGTGATGTGAGTAGCAGTCTAGTCATCCTTGTTCCACATCTAGTATTCTCCTATGAGTACATACCATATTTGTCTTTCTGAGTCTGGGTTACCTCACTCAGGATGATTTTTTTCTAGATCCATCCATTTGCCTGCAAACCTCATGATGTCATTGTTTTTCTCTGCTGAGTAGTATTCCATTATGTATATGTGCCACAATTTATTTATCCATTCTTCAGTTGAAGGGCATCTAGGTTGTTTCCAGGTTTTGGCTATTACAAACAATGTTGATATGAACATAGCTGAGCATGAGAAAAGGAAGAAACAAAGTGCTAAAGAGGCCCACAGAAATCCACAAAGATACCCCCACAAAAGACTGCTGGCAATGGTCGAGAGACAGCCTGGACTGACCTACTCTGGTGATGGGATGGCCAAACACCCTAATAGTTGTGCCAGAAACCCCATCCAAGGACTGAGGAATCGATGCAGACATCCACGGCTAGGCCCCTAGTGGAGTGCCGGGAGTCTAATTAGCGAGAAAGAGGAGGGTTTATATGAGCAAGAATTGTTGAAACCAAGGTTGGATAAAGCACAGGGACAAATAGCCAAACGAATGGAAACACATGAACTATGAACCAAAGGCTGAGGGGCCCCCAACTGGATCAGGCCCTCTGAATAGGTGAGACAGTTGATTGGCTTGATCTGTTTGGGAGACATCTAGGCAGTGGTACCAGGTCCTGTGCTCATTGCATGAGTTAGCTGTTTGAAACCTGGGACTTATGCAGGGACGCTTGGCTCAATCTGGGAGGAGGGGACTGGACCTGCCTGTACTGGGTCTACCAGGTCGATCTCAGTCCTCGGGGGAGGCTTTGCACTGGAGGAGGTGGGAATGTGGGGTGGGCTGGGGGGAAGGGGAGGGGGGCAGGAAGAGGGAGAACAAGGGAACCCATGGCTGTTATGTAGAACTGAATGGTATTGTAAAATAAAATAAAATTAAATTAAAAAAATATAATCAACTGATATGTTAAAACTCATATTTTTCGTCATATCTCTTCTTTCATTTATCCAAAAGTAACATGGAGAAAGAAAGGCAAAACTCTGTCTATGAAGAATATGGAGGGAATTAATATGCAGAATCTCAATCAAGGAGGTTCCCATGAAGAAGGAACTAAAATCAATGAAGAAAGGACTCAACAAAGTGCTTCATACATGGCAGATTTCAGAGCAAAGAATGTGTGTCTTCTGGAGAGGCACACACACACACACACATACACACACACCCCAAAATTGAAAAAATAAAAAAATAAAAAGACTAGTATATGTTACAACACATGAAATGTAGAAAAAAGAAAATAGGGTGATAATACATATTTTAATGAAAAGGTTCTACAGAAACATGGCTTTTATAATAAACAAGCATATCATATATTTCCTACATGTTTATATATTAATGGTTATAAAACAAGAGTTTCTGTTCACATGGTAGAAAAGTTATAGGTAGCAAAATTGTGTAGAACAAAAATTCATCATTTTATCACATTGAGTTTCCCATTTTGAGTTTGAGAGCCTTTCTTTCATTTTATCCTACCATAGACAAAAACTTCAGATTTTTTAAAATTAATAATGCATTCATGTGGTGATCCTATGATATTAGCAGTATAGATTTATCACATTCTTCCTGGAATATATATCTACATATTTATCTATATAAATATATATTAATATAGACATTATTGAAAGAATATATTAAAATTTCCTCGGTAAACTGTTTATTATCTATCTTTTTTTTTTTTTTTTGGATTTTCGAGACAGGGTTTCTCTGCGTAGCTTTGCGCCTTTCCTGGAGCTCACTTGGTAGCCCAGGCTGGCCTCGAACTCACAGAGATCCGCCTGGCTCTGCCTCCCAAGTGCTGGGATTAAAGATATGTGCCACCACCACCCCGCTTATTATCTATCTTTAGGTTTATCATCAACATTGCATTGAATATTGCTGCATCCAAGTTTAAGGTATTTACAACTATATGCAAGGTAAATATTTAGAAGCAAAATTTTGTGTGAAATATGAATGCATTTTAATTTATTACATCATTATAATATAGATTTCAAAGTATGTTTCTCTCATATCCAGAATAATAGAATGAAATTGTTTCTATTCACTCATTATCATCATACTATTTAAAAATATGTCTTTGTATATCTACTTACCAATATAATATCTGAAAACATGCTTAATTGCTGTTTCAAATGAATTTTTAAACATAATTAAAGTTGATGATCCTTAACAGTATTCATTTGCCTTTCTTTAAAAATTATGTTGACAAATTTATTGGTTTGCTGCTTATTTTTTAGTTTTTGTTTATTCAAAAGAACTTTCTGTCAAGTGAAAAATTGTGTGCATTATAACCACATCTATCTTCTTCATTTTGTCATTTATGTTCTTCATTCCTATTTTTTATATTTATTGTATTAATTTATTTAAACTGTGTTTTATTGGCATACATTCAGTATACACAGTTATGGATTTCATGAAGATTGCTTCTTCCGTGTGCATTATATATTTAACTATACCAGCTTTCCTGCCTTCCTCTCTCTCCCTCTTCCTCCCTGTTCCTTTAATCTCCCTTCTTCTCCCAGTGTCCCATCTGATTTCTTACTAGGCAAGTTTTATTTTTATTGCTGTATGTAATGAATTAATTCAAAAGTCTGCCACTCTATGATTTTAACTTTACCCAACATTCCCTGTATAATATCTTTCATTGAAAATAAGGTGCATTATTTCAATAATGTACATAGTATTTCATTAGTCATAATACATTTCCTTGTATCAATGAATCACTATTTATTTAGCTCATCCCTTTTCACTGCTTAGTTTAGTTTAGCTGCAATCACAGTCATACTTTATTGTAAAGAATACTCATGTATTTCACATTTTTTTACTTATGTCTATTTTTTCTGATATATCATTTTATACAGTGCTTTCAATATCAAGAACTCTCTTGGTGTTGTTCCTCCAGGAACACAGTAACCTTTTCTTTGTCCCAAAAAGTGGATGAGTGATGTCAGTTCTTCTTATTTTTTAAAATTTATCTTTAATTACATGTTTGTATGTATATCTCTGTGTGTGTATATGCACATGAGTGATGATGCCCTCAAGAGGCAAAAGAAGTTGTTGAATCCCTTAGAGTGCAAGTTACTGGCAGTTATGAACAGCTCAATATAGATACTGGGAATTGAGTTCAGATCCTCTTGAAGGTAGTATGTACACCTTTTGCAAGTATATTTTTTTTTATTTTTTGAAATCAAAATACAATTATATCATTTCCCCTTCGCTGTCCTCCTTCTACCCTTCTCATGTATCTCCATTGTTTTCTTTGTTCTCAAATCCATGTCCTCTGTTTAATTACTCTTATACATATATATATATATATATATATATATATATATATATATCCTAAATATATAAGCACCACCTGATCAGTCCATATAGAGCCAGCATATGTATACACTGGTAACTGCTAAGCCATCTTTTCAGCTCCAGGATGCCAGTTCTTGGCTACAGTGCTGGTACTGCCTTGTTAGTTATAAACTGTAATTCTGATTGTAAAGGTTTATAGTCGCATTCACTTGCCATTCCCTATTGTTTACAATATTTATTCCTGGTCTTCTCTACCTTTTCCTTTAGACTCCTTTTTTGGTACTTTCTCTAAACTTCCTTTGTTCTCTGTTTTTCTAACAACTGAAGGCAGGAAAGAAAGGTAAAGAAATGGTAGACAAAGGATGAAACAAGGAGTTCGGTTTCCATCAGTGTGATTAGGAGGACTGCTTTTTCCCTAAAGCTTCTTTTTCCAACTAACATCCAGATAAAAACATCATCTAAATTACCTGTGCCTACTCCCACAGTCCATTTAAAATTCTATTGTCTTCAGTTTGCATTAGTCTGGGGAAAAACGGGCTACATCTGTGAGTCCGAATGAGACTCTGACTTCCTATCATGTTTTATGACTCTATCATCATCTTAGGGTGTCTGCAAGAGAGGGCATTTCCACCTTTCGCTACTGAATCCCTTTCATCGCTTTGCAGCGCAAAGCTTCAGGCTGACAGACTGGAGACTTGCCTGTCCTCCAAAGACTGCAGTGGTAAAGCCACTCCTGAAAGATCAGACCCTTGCTAATTACAGTACTAACATCTATTAACTTTTTCATTCATTGCCAATTTTTATTCATTTCTTAAGGCTAATACTAATTGCAACTTTAAAACAATAATAATGCTAAATAGGGCAAGCAATCTGGGAACCAAAACAGTGTATTACCCTCTTCAGACATAGGTTCATTATACACTCAGAGGAGGGCAAAACAGTGCCCCAAGAGCTGGCAGTACAAAAGTATTTTTAAATTTATATTTATTTTAGGGTTATTGAACATACCTTCTCAACCTATAAAGAGAGAGTTTGAGGATAATCAACTTGGCAAGCAGTCTCAATGGGAAATTTAAAATGAGGGAAACATGATAAAGAGGAAATAATACGAGAAGCAAAGTATGAGTTCTTGTGAGGCAATTTGGGATGAACCAAAGGACTTTTAATAAACACAATCTTTGTTAAATTTGTTTTGGATGAAGCCAGCATAAATTACAGAAATATTTTGCTGGTTTAAAAATGAGTTATCTGAAATGATCCCACTGCTTCCTTTTTTATTTGCTTTGTAGATGCAATTATCATAGTAAAATGTCAGTCAAAATAATTGATCTTAATTGGGAAAAGAAATGGGTGTATTTTTATTTCCTGACTTACTAGTTTGACATGAATTTGCTGACATGTCCATTTTTATAACTATCCATGTCTTAGGTAGTAAAATCAGAATTCTTACTTGTCTGAATTAACTCCTGGGATCCCCAGCTGCAGAATTTATTTTCAGTATTATTCAAATCTGCATCTTGATTTTCTGCTTTCAGAACCAAGCTTTTCTGTCATTATAAGGAATTAAATTAACCATCTCTTTTTGTCATAGGATACACTCAATTTAGTGAAATAGAGGAACATCAGAGTCAACACACTCAGGTTTGTAATCATGTATCAACGACATCAAGATCTTAAGCATGTTTGACTGTTCTTAACCCAAGGCCAAGGAATACGAGTGATGAGTAGTTGGCATTCCTCTGTGGATTTTGTCTCTTCTGTTCAGATTGTTGCATTTGAGATTGGAAGAAGGTGTCTGTGAGCTGAGCTAACTCACAGACATCACATAGAATCAATGTATTCACTCAGAAAATTCACTCTTAGTCCTCTATCAACTCACTCCGTGGGAGTCAATGTTTCCTTCCACCATCCAGACAGGCTTCAGGCTTTCCAAGAGGAGAAACTGCTGCAGGCTCAAGGCAGAGGTCACTCAGAGTTTCAGTAGTACTACGAGGTAACTCTTAAAGGGCCATCTGCCCCAACCTGTTGGTCTTTATTTCTGTTGCCGTGAGAAAGCGCCAGGACCAATGCAGCACATACAGGAAAGTGCTTAATTGGACTCATGGCTTCAGAGGGTCAGAGTCCGTGATGACAGAGCAAGGTCATGGCAGAAGAGCAATGGGGAGCCTACATCTTGACTGGAAAATGGAAGGCAGAAAGAAAATACTAAGAATGGTACTGGTCTTAAAACAGCAAATCCTGCCCCCAGTGACACACCTCATCCAACAAGGCTACTCCTTCCAAATCTTTTCTAAGCACTTCTATCAACTGGGGACCAATACGATGGGGACCATTCTCATTCAATCTACACCAACTACAAACTCAATTATATGAGTAGAAGTGAGTGTTAAAGTTACTTAGAAGTAAGTTGCTTATTATTTTTTATTATTACTTCTGAAATATGACTCTTGAAACAAAAGCCTATAAAAAATATTTTTTAGTGCCCAACACCAGAACATGGGAAGTCAGAGTTAATTAAAGAAATCTGAAGTTTGGAAGAAAAAAACATGTCAGATAAAAGACATGTTCCTTTGCAGTTTGTTACTTTATTTTTTAATTTATTTTATATTATTTTTATTCAAGATAGATTCTTCTCTCATACAATACATCCTAACTACAGTTTCCCTTCCCTCCACTCCTCCCAGCTACCCCCACCTCCCCTTTCCCCCAGATCATGCTCCTATCTCCATTCAGAAAAGATCAGGTTCCAGGAAGCAATAACCAAAGAGGACAAAACAAGATACAACAAGACAAGGCTAAAGCCCTTGTATAGAGGCTGGACAAGGCAACTCAATAGGAGGAAAAGAGTCCCAAGAACAGAAAGAGTCAGAGACACACCTGCTTCCACTGTTAGGAGTTCCACAAAAACACCAAGCTAACAGCCATAACATACTTGCAGAGGACCTGGTGCAGACCCATGCAGTCTCTGTGCTTACCACTTCAGTCTCTGTGAGTCATGTGAGCCCTCCTTAGTTGATTTCATGGTTGCTGTGGATATTGCTCTGTATAAATAAAACACTGATTGGCCAGTAGCCAGATAGGAAGTATAGGCAGGACTAGCAGAGAGGAAGGAAGTATAGGCAGGACTAGCAGAGAGGAGAGAGCAAAAGGAGAGGAAGAGAGAGGGGAGGAGACACCAGCTGCGTTCAGGGAGCATCATGTAGAAGCAACAAGTAAAGCCACAGAATATGTGGCAACATATAGATTAACAAAAATAGGCTTAGTGTAAGAGAAAGAAGTAGACAATGGTAGGCCTGAGCTAATGGCTGAGCAGCTTAAATAATATAAGAGTCTGTGTGTTGTAGCTAGAGTTTTCCTGCCTGGCCCACAGTCAGGACAAATCTTTGTAACCCACCAGTCCCACAGCTGCTCAGACCCAACCAAGTAAACACAGAGACTTATATTGCTTACAAACTGTATGGCCATGGCAGGCTTCTTGCTAACTGTTCTTATATCTTAAATTAACCCATTTCCATAAATCTATACCTTGCCACATGGCTCTTGGCTTACCGGCATCTTCACATGCTGTTTGTCATGGCTGCAGCTGGCGGTGACTCCCTTTCCCTTCCTGTTCCCTTAATTCTCCTCTCTGTTAGTCCCGTCTATACTTCCTGCCTAGTCACTGGCCAATCAGTGTTTTATTTATTGACCAATCAGAGTAATTTGACATACAAACCATCCCACAGCAGTGTGTTTATTTTATAAGTGAGCTCTGGGACTGGTAGGACTTGGCAGGAGCTGGAGAGAAATTCTCCAGCTACACATGGGCCATCCCTTCTGACTCCTACAATCTTTGTTCCCTTCTTCTGTGGGGTTCCCCAAGATTGTAGGGGAGGGACACAATGGAGACCACCAGTTTAGTCTCTCTCTCTCTTTGCACAATATTTGGCTGTGGTCACTTTGTAATCTATCTATGAATGGCCCACTTTACTACTACTATTCTTCATTTGCATTGAAGGGCCATCCAATTGATGTCATAACTTTCTTTTGTACTTTTTGCCATGCCACTGCATTTGTTTCTTACTGTATCCAGCTGCCAAATGAAAAATGTAATGTAGATTGGGGTGGGAATGTTCTCCTGTACTCAGCATGTGTGTACCTATAGGAAGATCATGAGATTAAGGGCAGGCCAGGCCCCATTTTTAACCCCCCCCCACACATATGTTATATATTAAATGGAGGTATCAGGTATAATAGCAGTCTGAAGTAGAGGTTAGCAGATTGGATATTGTCTCTGTGATTCAGGGACGTAGCACTCACTACCCTTAGTAGAGTTAGCATCTTTCTGAAAGAATACCTCAAGGCATACTAAATTGATATAAAAACTATGTAGAAAGGGGTCATATTTGTAGCAAAATGTAGACACCCTTAAACCTCAAGAAGGGATTTAAAGAAAATCCTTATGGAAAGAAATCAATCTTGCCAAAATTTTCCCTCCTAAGTCATTACACTGTGTTTCATAAGTGTACATTTACAAAGCTGTCAGGATAGAGCTTAACTTACTTAAACTCTTTGGAAGACTGTTTTGTAAATTAAAACATCCTCAGTTGTTTCTAGCTTTAAGATTTAGAATTATAAGGAGTTCAAAAGTAGTATGGCACACTCATATATGAATAAACATAAAAATCAATGGAAAGCTGTTCTCACCAAAATGAATGACACACCAAGTACTGTTTATTCTGTTTATTTTTTAAGTGTTGTGGTTATTACTATAACTACTGTTTTGCAATCACATGAAGGGAATTACCCATGAGAAGGTAGAATATATATATACATATACATATACATATATATGTTGATAATGTATAGTTTGACTATCTATACAGAAATCAAAGTTACTTTTCTGGAAAAACAGTAATAAAAACCACCCAGCAAAGTACCATCCCAGAGAGTCCCTTTCTTCTCATAATCACTGAAAAACCATAGTCATACATTAGGCTTCACTCCTCATGCTGCATATTAATCAGGTTTAGACAAATTGATAATGCCATGCATCCAATTTTTCTTCTTTTTTGGTTTTATTTTTTCTCCCATTTTTCCTTTTTTTTTTTTTTTTTTTTTTCTCGAGACAGGGTTTCTCTGGGTAGCTTTGTGCCTTTCCTGGGACTCAACTTGGTAGTCTAGGCTGGCCTCGAACTCAGAGATCTGCCTGCCTCTGCCTCCCGAGTGCTGGGATTAAAGGCGTGTGCCACCACCGCCCGGCCCATTTTTCCTTCGTTAATTTTTTTATAATATTTTTATCATTTAAAACAATTTTTAAATTTAAATATATTTGATCATGTTCTTCCCTTCTCCCAAGTACTTCTAGATTCTCTACCCCAACTCACCCAACTTTAAATTCTTTCACAAAAAAACAAATGTAGAACCCAATATAACAACGAAATGTCCCAAAACTAAGAAAAAAAAAATCCCATCCAAAAAGAAAAACCCCCACCAAACTATAACCAAATAAAAGCATTATTATTATAATATCACACAAAGTAGTTTGTTTCAAAGTTCCTTATTGTTTCTTGTTTGCCAATCACTTTCCCATAGTTCCAGGAAACCATTGATCTTTTCATGTATATATAGTTTGTTCTATTCTGAACATCACACAATGAGAATCATGCTGTATTTAATCTGTTCAATTGGCTTTTTTTCATTTGCTATTATTCATTCAGGTTCCTCTATGTTCTTTATAACTCATTTCTTTCTAGCATTGAGAAATTTTTTTTCCAGAAACACCACTATTATTTTTCTATTTACCAATAAAAGAGCAAATTGGCTTCCATATTTGAAAATGATGAGCAGAGCTGCCATGGGCAGTTGGCTACATTTATGTTGTTTCATTCTCCAGTTCTGTTCTTTTTGTACATTATTTTTCCAATACAATATTGTCTTGATTGCAGTAGATTGATAGTGTGTTTTAAAAGTGTCAAGTGACAGTTCTCCAAATTTGTCCTTGCCTTTAAATGTTCTGTTGGGCACTTTTGCCTGTTCATATAAACTTGGAGTCACTTTGTTATATCCACAAAGTATTTGATTGGAACTACCCGGGAAGAACCAGTTCATGAACAATATTGACTCTTCTTTTCCATCAACAGGAATTTATTTCTATTTATTTAGATTCCTTTGATTTCTTAGGTCACAGTTGTCTTGGGTTTTCTATTTCTGTAAAGAGACACCACGACAATGGGACAATGGCAACTCTCATAAAGGAAAACATTTAAGTGGCATGGCTTACAGTTTCAGAGGTCTAGTCCATTTTCATCATGGTAGGACATGGCAGCAGGCAAGTAGACATGGTTTTGGAGAAGGAGCTTAGAGTTCTACATTTTAATCTGCAGGCAACAAGAAGTGAACTGTGTTGGCAGAGTTTCCTGTCCTACGAGGAGCTCCCAAGTAAACACACCGAGGAGTATATTAATTTACAAAAGCTCAAGCAATAGCTCAGGTTTATTACTAACTAGCTCTCACAACTTAAATTAAACCACTTATATTTATCTATGTATTGCCATGTGGCTCTTAGCTTTGCCTGTCCTCCAGCATGCCTTGTTCCCTCTGAATTTCCTGGAGACTCCTCTGACTCTGCCCTTCTTCTTCCCATTATTCTGTTTGGCTCTCCCACCTAACTTTATACTCTTCAGCTATTGGCCAATCAGCTTCTTTATTAAACCAATCACAGCAACAAATCTTCACATTGTACAAAAGGATTATTCCACAGCAGAACTGTCTCACTGGGTGTAGCTTGAACATAGGAGACCTCAAAGCCCACTCCCACAGTAACACAATTCTTCCAACAAGGCCATGCTTAATCCAACAACGCCACACTTCCTAATAGTGCCACTCCCTGTGGGGGCAATTTTCTTTTAAATCACCAAAACAGTTTTTTTTTTTTTTTAGTTTTCCTCATATAGCTTTTGTACATATTTTATCCAATGTATAGGCATTTTGTTTGAGGGGGTAATAGTAAAAATAGCATTGTATCTCTAATTTCAAATTCCATTTATTTACTTTAATACAGAAAAGTGATTGGTTTCTGCATATTAATCTCTGTCTTAATTAGGGTTTCTGTAGTTGTGAAGAGACACCATGACCACAGCAACTCTTATAAAGGAAAAAGCATTTAATTTTGGTGGCTTACATTTTTAAAGGTTTAGTCCATTATCATCATGGTGGGACATGGTGGCACGTAGGCAGATATGGTGCTGGAGAAGGAGCTGAGAGTCCTACATCTTGATCTGCAGGCAACAGAGAGTAGGTAGTCTGAGACACTGGGTGTGACATGAGTATATATGAGACCTCAAACCCTGCCTCCACAGTGACACACATCCTCTAGCAACACTGCACCTACTTCAACAAAGCCACACCTCTGAATAGTGCCACTTCCTATGAGCTTATGGGGACCAATTACATTACAACTACCACATTCCACTCCCTGGCCCCTATAAACTTGTAACAATATCAGAATACAAAATGCAAAATGCAGTCCAACTTCAAAAGTCCCCATAGTCTATCACAGTCTCAACAATATTTTAAAGTCCAAAGTTCAAAACCTTTGCTGAGATTCATGCAATCTCTTAACTGTAATTCTCTCTCTGGATAAGTGAGACAGTTAGCTTGATCTGTCTGGGAGGCATCCAGGCAGTGGGACTGGGTCCTGTACTCAGTGTATGAGTTGGCTGTTTGAAACCTGGGGCTTATACAGGGACACTTGGCTCAGCCTGGGAGGAGGGGACTGGACCTGCCTGCACTAAATCTACCAGGTTGAACTCAATCCTCAGGGGAGTCTTTGCCCTGGAAAAGATGGGATTGGGGGGTAGGCTGGGGGGAAGGCAGGGGATTGGTGGGAGGGGGGAGAACAAAGGAATCCATGGCTGATATGTAAAATTAAATAAGTATAAAATAAAAAATAAAAAAAGATCATATAGCATACTTCCAACATATAACCTTCCTTCCCCAACTCATACCAGTAGCTCAGCCTCCAACACCAGCAGGCATTCACTGGGGACACACCAGCTGAGCAGGCCGGGAAAACATGTAAGCTAATTGAAGATCTTCACCAATCCCTCCTCCCCTTTAAATAAGCAATGAGAGAAAGAGCATCTCACTGCCTGTCTCCTGAGGCTGTGGGATGAAGTTCCAGGATTGGTTTGAGTGCCAGGGAAGCAGAAAGTACATAATGTAACTCCACATTATTCCTTAAAACAAAGGGTACAGAACACAGAGTACTAAGGGAGAAATTAGTTCCTGATGAACTGACTCATGTAAGCCATTAGGGACACCTGGTTATCTACAGTTGAGGCTTCCATGAATATGAGGGACTGAAGGGCAGCAGAGAAAGCACACTTTGGTGGAAGAACATGGAGAAACCAAATTGCAAAGGATCTGAAAGCTTCCTTCCTTCCTCTAGACTAAAAGGTATGCTACAAGATGCTAGGGCAGTATTGTCACAACAATCCTGCTAGCTGTAGACCCTGAATGCTACACAACAGTTCAAACAAGGTAGACTGGCTGGTACAATAGTGATGTGGACTATTGTGAGCTCAGCCAGCAGCTTTCTGATTTGATGAAAGGCCACTGCACAGGAGGACATTCATATGTATTAGTGCAAACTAGGTAAAAATCTTTTAGGCTAGAGAGCTCACAGGCCTCAAAGAGGAAGCAGTGGCTGCTGTTTTGCTAAGCAGACACAATATACTTCTCAAATTGTCTTCTGAAGATTTGTGTCCATAGATTATGGCCACTGTCATCTTTCATCACTGAATCTACTTTTAACAGTTATTACTGGTTACTAAAAGGACTTATAACTGATCAAAGAGTGGAGAAGTGACTGTTGAATGCCCACTGAAAACAGGACATCAGATTTATTTCCCCACGACTCAGTAAACATTGTGAAAGAGAGAGCAGGAAAGAATATAAAGCTAAGAGAAAGGGTGAAGTATTGTGGGGCACTGTCCACCTGATGCAATATGGCCACTACAAATAACAAGGAAAACATTCATTGAGTTCTCTTTACCATTGTTTGCTGTGTATATCGCTCTGTATAAATAAAATGCTGATTGGCCAGTAGCTAGGCAGAAAGTATAGGCGGGCCAAGCAGAGAAAATAATTCTGGGAACAGGAAGGCTGAGGAAGAGATGCCATCCTGCTGCCCAGGGAGCAGCATGTAAAGGCAATAGGTAAAGCCACGGAACATGTGGTGAATATAGATTAGCAGAAATAGGCTAAGTTTAAGTGTAAGAGCTAGTCAGTGGTAGGCCTGAGCTAATGGCCGAGCAGTTTAATTAATATAAGCTTCTGAGCGATTATTTTATAAGCAGTTGCAGAGTCCATGGGGCTGGGCAGGACTGGAGAAAACTTCAGCTACAAATGGCACCCAACGGCTTGAGTTTTCACCTTAAACCTGAGAATATTTAATAAGCAATTCCAAACAGAGACAAAACCAGGTTCCTGCTTCATGTCTCATATGGGTGGTTAGATGCTGCAACATTTGGGCTTGAGCTACTCTATGGCAGGTTCGAGACATGTGGGCTTGACCTTTTCCCAGCGAGTTACACAGAGGGTTATGTAAGCCGGGCAACATGGTGCGTGGTGGATTTAGCCTATACTAGTACAAAACAAAACAAAACAAAACAAAAAACCCCAAACAAACAAACAAAACAAAAAAACAACAAAAACAAACAAAAAAAAAGAAAGAGTTTTCTGGGCTACATGCTGCTTTGATAGAAGCGTAGACCCACTGTTTCTGAGAGTTGATGGCTCCAAGAGCTGGCGGTAAACATATCACTGCCATGTGGGGAAGCTGAAGTGGGCAGAACCACCAGCCACAGCAGCTGTTTCGGTCTTACAAATGCTGCAGTTTAAAGCAATAGATTTGCAATAAGACAGAACAAGTCTTTAAATGCTTTACAATGTGTGTAAAAATGCACGTAGGCTTGGAAGAGAGAGAAAAAGAAATATATATAGTTATATAAAGAAATAGTTTTAAAAAATTAAAGTCTTTAAAGAGACAGTAAATAAGCCATGTAAAGATGGATATTATACATAGAATCTGGATTGTGTTATCTTTGGAAATTTTAACTTCAGAAAGACATTTGATTGTAAAAGCTGTTAAGTTATATATATATTTGTTTTTGTTTTTCGAGACAGGGTTTCTCTGTGTAGCTTTGTGCCTTTCCTGGAACTCACTTGGTAGCCCAGGCTGGCTTTGAACTCACAGAGATCCGCCTGGCTCTGCCTCCCGAGTGCTGGGATTAAAGGCGTGTGCCATGGTCATATTTTAAAGATACCTTGACTTCAAAATTTGGATCTAAATATATGTTGCTTTGAAAATCAGGCTCTGCTTTTGTTTCCACAGAAAGCAAGAGGCTATGGATTTGTTCCAGATTAAGATACATCAGGTTTGACCAGCCAAGACCTCCTGAAAGGTCTCTGATGACACCATGGCCCAGATGATCCAACATCCAGAATGGTTTCAAGGCAACTAGCTCAGACTATACACCCTCATGGACTACTCCATAATTATTGGTGAAATTATTAAGGCCACTCCACTTAGTTAAAAGGAAGATTTATTTAGTGGGCAACTTACAAAAAAGGGAAAGGTAGGTCGTAGGGTCTGGGGAAGGTGTATCGCAATCCATCGGTGTTCTCTGGAGCTCTGCTAGGTCCACCTGCACCGTTCAGGGTCCCGGCACAGAGAGAGCACTCGCCCATCCAGCTCTCAGGTCTCCAGGCGCCTCCCCTGGCCCTGCCTCATAGGCGTGACAGTTGCCAGAGTCTCAGTGGGGGTTGGAACTTCCAGATCCAAGGTGGAATGGCCACCCACTACACATAATCCTAACATTTTTTTTGTGCCCCCATAAGATACATTGCCCCCCTCCAGCAGGAAGTAGTAAGAGAATCTACACCCAAATTCCCAAATATACCAAGTTGGCTTTGGAGATGGAATTGGCTCATTCCTTCTCTAAACCCAAAAATATTGCTACAAAAAAAAAGTTAAAAGATTCTTCCATCCCATATCAAAAAAGCCCTCTGGTGTGAGACAGAGAAAAACCAATATTTTTATTTAAAACAGGTTGATTATAAATCCAATCTCTTTCTAAAGAAGAAAAGGGGATAGTTTAGATATGATAGGATGAAAAGGTAGATTAATGAACTTACTTTTAAAGAGAAACAACTTGTTTGAAATGTTTTACATTGGTATAGATTTTAGTTTATTGATACAAGTTTAAACTTAATTTTGTTATACTGTATATATATTTCTACTCTTGTTTGAGGTATTATGTTTATGTAACTCATTTAGATTGTAATAGATAATTAAGAAATACAGATCAATTAGTCTTCTATGATAGTCAAACTTACAGTCATGTTAAGTTTTCTAGGTATACATAGATATATTTCAGATAGACAGGTAATCTTCAAACATTTCAAAGATCTACAGAATATGGCATTTAAAATATTTTTAAAAAATTTAGACTTTCTGGACAGTGAGATATGTCTGTCTGCTCCTGGCAGCACTGATTTACTTTAGAGAGTAGGATGGGCATCAAAGACATTCTATATGGAGTTTACCTTCTTCTTGGCAAAAATAGCCATTTGGGCAAGAAACTGTTCTTGCCTGGACTGCTGATCAACTGGACATGCAGGACCCATAGGAAGGTGACCACTGAACTTTGCTTGGAAAAATGGTCCTTCAGGTTCCTGTTTTGCAGAGGAAACTGCCAGACATTTTACAGGACACAGAGAGAAGTAACTGAGAGACTCTAGGCCTGTTAGCTGAAGACAGATGCCCCAACTTTACAGAGGAACTTTGGATGACTGTCCAGGCTGCCAGCTGTCTCTGTCTACTCTTACAGGATTCCTGAAAGTTGCTTGTGTCCTTCTCCTGTTTCTGAGATATTATTATATCCTTCAGAGGTCTTTGATGTAGTTGAAGACTAGATAGTTATAATTTTCCTTAGTTATGATAAAAGATAAGTTAGATATGAAACCTTAGACTCACAAACATAGGATAGATAGAATATTTTCTTTAATTTTGCCAAATACAAATAAACTAGATATTATAACTGTAATTCCTGCTTGATAACTGTTTTGTCATATGTAAATTTGCTATGTGAAAGTTAAAACCTTCCTTTTTGAAAAAAATAAAAGGGGAAGTGTTGTGTATATTGCTCTGTATAAATAAAATGCTGATGGCCAGTTGCCAGGCAGGAAGTATAGGTGGGACAAGCAAAGAAGAGAATTCTGGAACAGGAAGGCTGAGGAGGAGATGCCAGCCTGTAGTATGTAAAGAGCAATAGGTAAAGAGCAGTATGTAAAAAGCCACGGAACACGTGGTAACATATAGGTTAACAGAAATGGGCTGAGTTTAAGCTAGTCAGTGGTAGGCCTGAGCTAATGGCCGAGTAGTTTAATTAATATAAGCTTCTAAGTGATTCTTTTATAAGCAGTTGCAGGGTCCATGGGGCTGGGCAGGACTGGAGAAAACTTCAGCTACAATTGTTACTTGCATCTTCTGAATGTTTATATCATATCATCTTTCAGTATGACAATATGCCAACTGAGTTAGGACCATATTTAATTACATAATTGGAGGGTTGTGCACATCATTATTGCTGCCCACCAAATGTGATGCAGTAGCTGTAATAAGAAGGGCACTACTTCCATATCTCTTAGTACCAGGAAACCTGCATACATGTATTTGAGGTTTGACTTACAGTGGGATTAATGGCCTGCTATTCTGGACATGTAAAAGCTGTCACTTTTCTTCATGCAAATCTAGTAAGAAACAGTATTTGTATCTAGTACCTATTTATCATAAAAGTTAGAAATGTCCAGGGTGGAAAAATTATTCAGTGAAAATCTCCAGTGTTGATATGGAGCCAAAAAAAGATGGCTATTTTGTCCATCACTGACAGCTTCTCTTCTTTGTCTTTCTTACTATTGTGTCTTTATCTCCTTGGATGTTGCCTGCAAAATAATAGGTTTTGGTCATGACTCAATTGTGTTATTGCCAAAGATATGTTTAGGTACCAATCTTCAATATCTGTGAATGTAAACCAAGGAAAATCAGAGTTTCTCCGGATGTAATAGAGTTAAAACAAAAATTATTAGAATAAATTTTCATCCAATATGATGATGCTTTATAAAAGGAATTGATGGACACCAAGAGATGCCGAGTAACAATGAGAAGGTAATTAGAGGGGGACAGCTTGAAGTCAAAAGCCAACTATTAAAATAGGTTAGAGACTATCCTGCCCACAGTTTCAAAAGAAAAAGTCTTCCAGACATCTAGATTTCAGTCACTTGGCACTCAAAGCTGTGAGAGAATATACTTCTGTGTTTACTATGGTAGCCCTATGAATCTAATCCAGTGATAAATAAGTAATTGTTTAAGAAACATTGGACAAACTTTATTTTTATGTTAAGCCTTCATTTAAAATGTAATAGAATAATCAAAATATATAATAAAATTGTTGGAGGAAATATCAGAAAGTAAGAAAAAAGCTACTTCCTTTATTTCCTGGAAAATTTTCATAAGTAATATCAAATTATTTGTATATGAAATAGCCTCCTGGATACATATTTTGTGATAAACATTTAAAAACAAAATAGTACAACAAAATAATTGTGATTTTGTATGTGTGCCCACATAAGGCAGCATCGTTAAAACTGTGTGTCATTGGTTTACCAGACACCATGAATAAGACATTTCACATAAGTAATTTCATTTAAATCTCTATTATTTCTTTTTTGTTCCTCATAACAACAAAAACTCTACCTCTTAACTAAGCTGGGAAAACACTGCAATATCAGATAATGTAATCAGTCAAAACATGTTTCAGTGTTAGTAATGGTTTCATCTTGCCTTAACATTTAAGTTAACATTTTTGCCTTCCTTACAAACTATTACAAGTGACAATTTCTGGATAAATTAGGTGCATCAATATTGTTTCCCATTGTGCCGATGAGGCTACCAAATCATGAAAGTGTAGCAATTTGCTGAATGCAATCATTCTAGTAAAAATAAAGAAAAGGTTTGAACTCAGGTTACCTGATGTGAACATTTATGTTTGGACCACATTTTTATTGCTTTCTCTGGTCTTAGGATTTGAAATCATACACATGCATATTTTAATATAAAGATGCTGGTTGAAATTGATTTTTTAATCAATTGCACTTCCATGGACCTCTTTTGTCATTGTGATTCTAAGTATGGAGTGTGTACAATGAGATTTTTCCTACATTTTGAATCTAAACAAGACTGGGAAGTTGCTGCATTCTTTCAAGGAAGTGAAGTTTTCCAAAGTTTATTCTTGGGTTGTTTCCCAAAACTTTCCCTAGGAATACACAACTCTAACATTTATTTGTATACAAAACTGTTTACTGATAAAAATTTCTTGGAACTTTCATTCACTGAGTACCAAAAACAGTACCAAAAATTTTTGAGAGAATGCTGGCAAAAATGCTGGGAAATCTTAAAATTTCCAGAACAGTACCAAAAATGTTTGAGAGAATGCTGGCAAAAATGCTGGGAAATCTTAAAATTTCCAGAACTTTTCTTTTCTTCATTCAAAATTCTAGCTACAAATTTCAATCTTGTTCCCAAACCTGTCACCATCCCATTCTAGAAGCATTTGTCATTTTAAGCTAATATGTCATTCTATCTAGAATGGATAGGAAAATAGCATGCTTATGGGAATTGTTTGTTGGAGTGGGTAGCCCTAGTCAAGTGGCTACTAGCCTAGCTGATCTTTTCTCTACTAATTTTCATACCCAATTCATTGAAAGAGGCATGGTAACCACGTCAGAAGAAATGTGCATGGAAGAGATCCTCCCTTCTTCCCACTTATAGATTATGCCCAGTCTTGATCACAAGTGTCTGGAGGAACCCATTTCTTTAATACTATTGCTGGAAGCTAAGGAAATGTAGCATAAGACATTTCACTTTAAAGGAGACCACAAGTGCACAAGCTATGATTTGGAAAAGCCTGGAGAAAGATAATTCCAAGAAGACTTTCATTTGTTTTTCTTGAGTACAGAGGTGCCGTTAAATGATATATTTTCATTTATTCAAGAAGATAAAAAGATATTAAAAGTAATTATATACTGCAAATATTAAGGTGATTATGTTCTTAATTATTAATATTCATAATTGCTGAGGGTTATCTACATGTAATTTAATTGAAATTTCCTAGTACAATTATTTATGAAGTTCCACAGATATTTGAAGGAAATAATAATAAAAGGAGAAATTATGATGAACTCTAGGGACTGTTTTATACTAATATCATTCATTAGATGATCAAAATTCACTTATCTCATGAAATTTTTCTATGAAATTTTATTTTTCATGTACATCAGGATCCTTAAAATTATATGTCTAGAGTACATTTCGACATCATCAATATTATTGATATCACAAAAATCTTTAATTCCTTTTCAGTGTAAAACAAACACATCAGTTATGATGTGAGTATAGCTAGACAGCCTCTTGACTTCTTTCAGAGCTTTAGAATGTTAAATATAGGAAAATCTTAAGTGTGTTACTAGGTAAAATTAATAAAACCTGTATGAATAAAAGCTAAAATATATGGGAGAAATTATTTCACTCCTCATATTCAAGATCATATGTGAAAATAACTGATAATTGAGAATGTACTAATATGCATTAGTGCACTATAAAACTTAGCAAAGTAAAAAAAATCTTAGGAGTTTTTTCTTGACAAAAATTAATTTCCATTTGAAGCTGCAGAATTTTTCTTGTCTATATGCTCTTCATTTTGAGAAAGATAGTTGAACAGCCATAGTGCAATATTCCAGTATATATCCATTGCACTATAATACCTCGAAGTACATAAGATAGAGTCAAAAAACAAAACACTAGAACCTTTCCCAGGGATTGGAGTTATTACCTTTAAAGCTACCTACATTTTTTTACATTTTTTTTTTTTAGATTACAATATAATTACATAATCTACTCCCCTTTCCACCTTGTCTTAGGAACTTTTTTACTGGTGTGATTAAAACATCATGACCAAGGCAAGTGATAAAAGGAAGCATTTAATTGGAGCTTAGAGTTTCAGAGGGTTAGAGTCCATGACTTTCATGGTAGGAGCGTGGAAGCAGGTAGGCTTGCGTAGTGCTGGAACAGCAACTGAGAGCTCAGATCTTGATGCACAGGCATGAAGCAGAGAGAATTAATTGGGAATGGTTTGGGCTTTTGAAATTCCAAAGCTCACCAGGGACACCTCTTTTTTTAAACAGGGTCACACCTCCTAATTCTTCCCAAATAGTTCTACTAACTTGGGACCATTTATTCAAATATAATGAGCCTATGGAGGGCATTCTCGTTCAAGTTACCATACTCCCTCTAAACCAGCCCATATACCTCTCCTTACAATCTTCAAACGAATGGCCTCTTTTCCCATTAGTTGTTGTTACATACATATATACATTCATTTCATCAAAAGAAAAAAAGTATTTCATCACATCTAAGACTCCATATAAGAAGAAACCAGAGATTTGCTCTCAATTTAATTTAGAATCCCACCATTATAGTTACAGGGCTTAGAAGCCACTGTCTTCTGTATTAAATAAATTCTCAAATGTAATTCCTAGCTTTTGGATATGTAGTCAGAAAGATTATGTGGTGATGTATTGTGTTCCCCAATATACTGTGTCCCCAAATAAAATTTACCTGAGGATCAGAGGAAAAAGCCAGCTACTATAAGTAAACATAAAAGTGGGGCACACACCTTTAATCCTATCACTTGTGAGGAAGGGATCTGTCTGGATCTTTGTGAGTTCAAAGCCATACTGGGAACAGAGCCAAGCATGGTGACATGCCTTTAATCCCAGCACTAACCACAGAAGTCTAGAGGTTTGTATAGACAGACAGGAAGTGACAGAGCCGGGCAGGAAGAGGAAGTGATGAAGCTGGGCTGAGAGAGCCAATGAGAGACTATAACAGGAATGCATATAGGCGTGGATAGACAAGAAATAGCTCTCTCTTTGGATGCTGGGGTGTTGGTGAGGTGAGGATAGCTTATGGCTTTTCCTATTTCCTGTTGTTTTGGATTTTCACTCCTATATCTGGCTCCATGTTTTTTTGTTTAATAAGACTGTTTAGCAATTTGTCTACAAGATTACATCAAAAAACTGTTATGAAACAAACTCTTTCATGTCAAAATTTAATGTTATTCTAGTGGTTTTTCTCTATTTGTTTGAATACTTTGCTTTTTGTTGTTGTTGCTATTGTTGATTTGGTTCTTTTTCCCCAAATAGGATGTAGAGAAAAAGAACTATAAAGCAAGCTGTCCTTTGTGAATCCATTTCAAGAACTCCTTATGAGAGATAAGAAAGCAATGGGGTTTATGATAATGAAGCCACAGTAATCACTGTATCAAATGTAGACTCAGGAATTGTTGAGTGGGTTCTTCATAGGAAAAAGTCCTAAAATATTACATTTTCAGATTTGCAACAACAAAAAAGGAACCACTCCAAACTAAAATAAAGAGAAAAAAAAACCCTAGCAGATATAATATAGTCTTATTAAAGCAATCTTACTTTTAAAAATTGTAATTGTATTTGTTCATAAGGGGCTGTTGAGATAAATGCATCATGTCTTCACACATGTTTAAAAAGGCCCACATTATTTGAAGACTCTTCAGAGCAGAAAATGCAAAATAATTATTTTTTCCATCTCCTTCAAACTCATGGTTCTTATCAGGCTTAAAGAGAATTGAACTTGAGTAATAAATACATAAGAGATGTTTTCCAGGAGCTTGTTCCCAGGTCTCCATAGGTCCAGCTGCTGATGACTCATAGAGGAAGTCGTAGAGATTAGGATGTACTGGGGGGAGGGAATCCAAGCTGCACAGAGATAAAGCAAATCAACCAACCATTACCTTTTGTGCAACCAGAACAATGGCGTAACTACCGTGGTTCAAAACAGTCCCTTCAATTCCACTTATTTATGCTGCTCCATCGGTAAGACCACCAGGAAACCTGTGAACCACTTTGGAACACACACTGAATCCATGGTGCATCTCGGTTAATACTCTCTTCTGCTCAGCTAGAACAAAGAAGAACACCAAGCAGTTTAATCTCCGGCAATAATTCCCTTTGTTAGGTTGAGAGGTTTTCCTCTGAATTAGGTTTCAAGATTGGATTTTCAAAATTAGTTAGCTATCCTATGTATTGTAAAGCAGAGAGCCCAGGTTGCATAAGCACATGTAGGTATGTTTATAATGAAGTCTGTGTGCTGCTTGAGGTTGTGCTGTTTGTTATTGGCAATGTTCACTTTATCTGAAGTAAAATCAGTCTTTTATTAGAGAACAATTGTAGCTAAACTGAACAGTTGTTAACACTCTCCTTTCAATTTTCTTCAAAGTATTAGGAATATAAATCGGTCCTTTATATCACTTGTTAGAACTAAATTTGATCCAAAAAATTTTTAAAGGCTACATTGCATATTATTATTTTATTTATGTAAATAGAAAATGTCAGCTGTTTAAATACGCTGCTCTCAAATGCATATAATAACAAAACATTAATGTCTAAAATTATATACTTGCATAATTTTTTAAACATTTATTAGATGCCTCTACCTACATGTCAATGCAGAGAAGGATAAATTTGAAGATGGGTCTGTGTTTGAATACAAAGAACTACTCAGGCTGACTACTAAGGAAGTGACAGTGCCTTAGGAATGGACAAACACAAAAAAATGAGTGTAAGATTAGTGCATTATAAAAATGAATTATTTACAATATCAGAAATATTTAGAATACAAATTAAGAATTTTATTATTTTCTTCATCCTATTAAAAGGGTAGTATTTGAGAAGTAATTTCCAATTTATATAAATTCTGGAAAATTGAGGTTTAGCTTTTGATGGTTGTTACTTTTCTGTTCTAAAACTAATTGTGATGGTTATACAATTCTGTAATCATACTAAGAACTATTTGTATACGTCAAATGGGCAAATTATATAATATTAGAATCTAAAAAAGCTGCTTTTTTAGTAAGTACAATTTCCTTATACGGCTAGATGGCCCAATATAATAATGTAGGATATTTCTCTAAAAATTGGCTTCAAGCTGGGCAGCAGTAGCACATGCCTTTAATCCCAGCACTTGGGAGGTAGAGGCAGGCAGAGCTCTGTGAGTTTGAGGCCAGCCTGGTCTGCAGAGCGAGATTCAGGACAGCCAGGACTACACAGAGAAAACTTGTTTCGAAAAAAAAAAAAATTGGCTTCGAAACATCCTTTTTTCTTTCATAATAATATGATAGGAAAAGTTATGTCATATATTAAAACATCTCTATAAAATACAAGTGTTCAAAATGTGCCATGATTTAGGAGACTCCTGAGTATGTAAATGAATGGCTCTCTGATTCTTGTGTCTTCTCTTGGGTTTTTCCCCCTCTGTTGGTTTGACTTGTTCAACATTGATGTGATGGTTTTGTTTTAACTTATTATATTTTATTTGGTTATTTTTTTAAAAGTTTACATTTTACCAACTTGTCTATAAGACAGTCATGTTTCTATTAATCTAAAAGGAGTATAATTTCCAATTCTAAAGCTATTTATATTAAGTGTTAGAAACAATAATTTAGTGATCTCATTGAGTTCAAGAGATTACTCAAGAGAATGATAAAAAAATTAAATCCATAAAAACCTTAATATTAAGGGCCCTTAATACTTGTTGTATTAAATGATATTTATTTGTACAAGTAATCTGTTTAGGTATTATGATTCAAATGGACTCCTATTGTTTATCATTTTGCCTGCATGAGTTATTGATTGTAAAGTCTTATACTAAATTCTTGTAAAATAAGGAAAGAAAACCCAAAAATGTTAGACTCATAGATCAGACACAAAGTTTAACCACATTTTCTTGAACAGTAAAAAGCATTTGAGAGATTTTCTCAAACTAGAATTCCAGCACAATTAAGTCTTTAGGCAACATCTACTTTGATGAGCTAAGAAAAAAAAATTAAATCAAACAGGTGGAGCCTAGTCTGTCTCTGGCACTGAGGCAAAAAGCATGGACTGATTGTCTTTGGGAAATGATTTCTGTAACACCTTGTTAGAATGTTCACAGTGATCAGGAGAATGCTTGGCCAGCGTGAGATCTATTTACACTGCACTTCATGGCCTTGGCCTAGTGAGGACAGCAGGGTTCTTCCCCATGCCTTCTCAAATGTCTTGTTGTTCTTACTCTAGATTGCCTGTTTCCTAGTTTAAGAGATCAGGAAAATAAATAAGGGCATTGGATCATCTGATCGTAGATGAATTTCTAAATGGTCTCATTAAATAAAAAACACAGAGCCTGACATAATGGTGAAAGCCTGGGGGAGATCAGGGAAATAGGGAAAGCCACAGCTAACCTTACATTACCAATTCTGCAGCTTCCAAATGCGAGTTACTTCCTGTCTACACATGCACATACACCTTGCTGTTCTGTCATCTGATTTGCTCTCTCTGTCTAGCTACATCACTTCCTGTTCCTGCCCAGCTCTGTCACTTCCTGTCTATCTGTCCAGACCTCCAGACCTTCATGATTAACTAGTGTTGGAATTTAAGGCATGTGCCACCACACCTGGCTCTGTTTCCAGTGTGGCCTTGAATATACAGAGATCCTGCCTGCCACATGATAGGATTAAAGGCATGTGCTAACACTACATGACTTCTGTGTTGTGGCTGGCTTTTTCCTTTGATTTCTAGGCAAGCTTTAATTATTAAGGCACAAATAAAATATCATCACACCTGATCATCAGCTGTAGTTGACAATGAAAGGTTCTCAGAAGACTAGGTTCAAAGCTAGAAAGAAGTGGATATGACTGAGCTGTAATGAGACATAAGAAAGCTATACTGACAATGTTAATTCAAGAATATGTAGCTGGGTGTGGTGGTGCATGTCTTTAATCCAAGCCCCGGAGAAGCAGAGGTAGTCAGATATCTGTGAGTTCAAGGCCAGCCTGGTCTACATAGTGGATTCCAGGACAGCTAGAGCTACATAGTGAGACCCTGTCTCAAAATATATAAAATAAAAAGATTATTAAAAGAAAAAACAAAGCAAAAGAATATGTGTGTGTGGGGGTAGCTGGAGGAGGGGAGAGAGGGGGAACTGTAGTTGATAAGCATAATGAAAAAATTAAAATAAAATACTTTTAAAAATATATTATTTCAATGTTATTGGGGTTCTTTGGCTCTTTCTGGGGGCCTGCCATCCAGCTTATTCTTAATTATGAATGCCTGGCCTTAGCTTGGCTTAGTTTCTAGCCAGTTTTTCTTTTTTCTTTTTTCTTTTTTTTTTTTTTTTTGGTTTTTCAAGACAGGGTTTCTTTGTGTAGCTTTGTGCCTTTCCTGGAACTCACTTGGTAGCCCAGGCTGGCCTCGAACTCACAGAGATCCTCCTGGCTCTGCCTCCCGAGTGCTGGGATTAAAGGCGTGTGCCACCACCGCCCGACTTAGCCAGTTTTTCTTAAATTATCTTATCTACCTTTTGCCTCTGGGCTTCTCCTGTTCTCTTACTTTGGAAAATTTTACTCTTACTCTGTGGCTTGCTGTGTTGCTGGGTGGCTGGCTCTTGGAGTCTTCCTCCTCCCACTACTAATCCTTCTTCCCAGATTTCTCCTTCTATGTATTCTCTCTGCCTGCCAGCCCCACCTATCTCTCTCTCCTGCCTTGCTATTGGCTGTTCAGTTCCTTATTAGACCAACCAGGTGTTTTAGATAGGCAAAGTAACTCAGGTTCACAGAGTTAAACAAATGCAACATAAACAAAAGTAACACACCTTAAAATAATATTCTACAACATTTCAACAACCATATGATTTATTGTCATACAAATGTAACTTTTCTTAGGTTCATATTGCTTAAAACAAAAAAAAAACAAAGAGAAAGAAAATCAAAAGAAATATGCTCACTATATGGAACATCTTAACAATCAATCACAGTTAAGAAAATAGTGATTTCCAAAATTATTAAGTTCTAGTTGCTAAGCTGGCAAACACTGGGCCTTGTGAAGTAAAGTCTAACTTCCATCCTTCCTTCTTTTCAATTCCTTTGGTTTTTAAAAGATGATCTAACTTTGTAGTATTGATGGCCAGGCATTTACTTTGTAGCCCAAGCTGGCCACAAACTCACAAAAATCCCCTTGCTTCATCCTCCTGAGTGTTGGAATTTGAGACATAAATATAAATATTGTGCCGTACCCGGTTTAAATGCTGTATCTTCATACACGTAGATCTTGTGAGAAATTGGCTAATCCAACACAGTAGAGGTCTATATCAACAGAGAAAGTACCATCAGGCTAGAATGCTGTATTAATATTGGTGGTCAAGGATACCAAGAATGAATGAAAGGCTAATAGTGTGTCTTGCCATAGTTTCAACTGTCAAGGTCGCTATCAAAGTCAAGTTTGCATGTATTTTTAAGTCCAGTAGTTAAGGCCAATAACTCTTATATGGAATATCATCAAGTTTTTAAGTGACATTCCTGAGAAGATTGTGGTTCACTTGAAGTTCTCACATATGTAGGTCTGATAGAATGTCATACTATTGGGGACGTGGGGAATACACTCCAAATTTTTATCATAGCAAAATGTTTGTCATTTATTTAGAGTATATATATATATATACATATCTGTATATACATATATATACATATCTGTATATACATATATATACTAAATATATGTATATTGTTAAACACATGCATATGTATTACAAATATATATAACCTACTAAGTCTGTATAATGTTACTTGCATGTATATTGTTAGGGCTGACCATTATGATATTGGATAACAGGATAGCCTGTTGATGTGCTATTTCCTGGAGAAGACTATTTCTCCCCACTCTCTGCATTCCTCAGTTGCTCATCATTCTTTATGATTTGGGTGAGACCTCCTGAGCTTTCCCACATCCACTTTGCCATGCCTATTGTTGTTGTCCTTGCTCAGCTCTCATTTGGGCAGTCATGTTGGAGAGGTTTTATGGATATAGTTTCTGACATTCCTAGAAGACACAATCTTACAGAAACCCTCTGATCCTCTGGCTCTTACAATCTTTTTGCTCCCTCTTCCCTAATGATCCCTGGGGCTTTGGGATGATCATTCTATTGTAGATGTATCCACAATGTAGATGTATTGTGACTGGGCTCCACAACTCTATGTTTTGATTAGTTATGTGTAGTCAGATTTCTCTGGTTCCACCAAGCCCCCACAGTTCTATAGCCTGCTTATAAAATAATTACTTAGAAGCTTATATTAATTATAACTGTTCAGCCATTATTAGCTCAGACTTATTACTGACTAGCTCTTACAGTTAAATTAACCCATAATTTTTATTTTTGTTTAGCCACGTGGCTTGGTATCTTTTCTCAGTTCTGCCTCGTCATCTTGTTTCCTCCGTGTCTGGATGGTGACTCCTGACTCAGCCCATCCTCTTCTCAGGGTTCTCTTCATCTGCTAACCCTGCCTATACTTCCTGCCTGGCTACTGGCCAATCAGTGCTTTATTTATCAACCAATCAGAGCAACACATATTCACAGCATACAGAAAGACATCACATAGCACTTCCCCTTTTCTGTCTAAACAAAAAGGAAGGTTTTAACTTTAATGTAGTAAAATTACATATAATAGAACAGTTATCAAGCAAGAATTACAGTTATAATATTTAGTCTATTTGTATTTGGCAAAACTAAAGAAAATATTCTATCTATCCTATATTTGTGAGTCTAAAATTTCATCTCTAATTTATCTTTTGTCATAACCAAGAAAAATTATAACTATCAAGTCTTCAACTACATCAAAGACCCCAGAAGGATATAATATTACCTAAGTAAATAGAAAGAGCATTGTAAGCAACTTCCAAAAATCTAGAATGATAGAGACAGGTGTTACCTGGACAGTTACCCAAAATTCCTCTGCAAAGTTGGGCCATCCTTCTTCAACCTATGGGCCTAGAGTCTCTCAGTCACTTACCTCTGTGTCGTGTAGAATGTCTGGGCAGTTTCTTCTGCATATCAGGAAACTGAAGGACCATCTTGCCTTGCAAAGTTCAGTGGTCACCTTCCTATGGGTTCTGCATGTCAAGTTTATAAACATATTGTCAATCAGTTGACACAGGGCATTTTCTTTGCCCTGTGGCTAACTTTTGCAACAAAGAAAGTAAACTCTATAATGAGTTCATTCAATGCCCATCATTCTGCTTGAAGTATTGGTACTGCCAGAAGCAGATGTGTCTCATTGTCCAGAAAAGTGTAAGTTTTTAAAACATTTTAAATGCCATAGTCTGTAGATCTTTGAAGTGTTGGAAGATTACCTACCTAATTGAAATATATCTGTGTATATCTAGAAAACTTAATTAACATGACTATAAGTTTGATTATCATAGATGACTAATTATTAATCTGTATTTCTTAATTATACATTACAATTTTAAATGAGCTGTACAAACATAATACATTAAGCAAGATTAGAAATATATATACAGCATAACAAATTTACTTTTAATTTGTATCAATAAACTAAAATACTTAGCAAGGTAAAACATTTTAAACAAGTTGTTGCTCTTTAAAAGTAGACTCAATAATCTACCCTTTCATCCTATCATATCTGTATCACATCCCCTTTTTTCTTTTAGAAAGAGATTGCATTTATAATCAACCCCCTTAAAAATAAACGTTTATAAACAATATTTTAAGAATTTAGGCATAGATTCTCATACTGCTTCCTGCTGGTTGAGGGTGCTGGCAATCTTATGGGGATCCTGAGAAAATTAAGAATTATGGTCAAGTCCTGACTGGAGTAGTTTGTGACCCTGTATTCTCTGAGCTAGTTGCCTTGAAAGTGTTCTGGATCTTGGATCATCTGGAGACCTCTCAGGGGGTCTTGGCTGATCAAATCATATTAGCCTAGAAGCAATCACAGGTTCTCATCTTCTGTGGAAACAAAAGCAGAACTTCTTTTCCAAAGCAATATATCCTTATACACAATTTTTGAAGTCAAGATACCTGTAAAACATATATATTGGTTTAACTTAGCAGCCTTTATAATCAAATGTCTTTCTGCAGTTAAAAATCTAAAGACAATATAATCTAGACTCTGTGTGTGATTTCCATGGCTTATTTTTTATATAAATTTTACTGTCCCTTTAAAAGATTTTATTTTTTGAAACTATTTCTTTATATAACTGCATATACTCCTTTTCCTCTCTCTTTCAAGCCCATGTACATTTTTACATATAATGTAAACAATTTAGAGTTTTATTTCATCTGAATCTGACTTATTGTAAAAATATAATCCTTCTCTGACCAGGAGAGATTTTAAACTGCTAAACTGCACGTTTAGGACTGAAGCAGCAGCCTTGGCTGCTGACTCCACCCATTTCAGCTTTTCAACATGGCAGAGGTAATTAATCTCCAGCTCTGGGAGCCCTGCTCTAGGCTGACTCTGGGAGGCAATGGGGTCCATGCCTCCATCTAGCAGCATGTAGCCCAGAAACCTTCTTCTTCTTCTCCTTTTCTCCTTTTCTCCTTCTCCTTCTCCTTCTCCTTCTCCTTCTTCTTCTCCTTCTTCTTCTTCCTGTACTAGCAAAAGCTATATCTACCATGCACCATGATGCACAGCTTGCAGACACCACTGTGTACCATCATGGGAATCCACCGTGCTGTTTAGCTCATGGAGGTTGGTGGCCAGCTCCATCTCACAGGCAGCTGTTAGGAGATGAGTTTGCACTGCTTCTAGCATGAGACTGTGAGACTAGGAAGCCCGATGTAGCTCTGTTTCTGTGCATTCAGAATCTTAAACTTTCTTAGATCTATGTGGATTAATGCCCAATGGTGAGTGCCAAATGTAGTCAGAAGATTTCTCTGGTCCTACCAAGCCCCCACAGTTCTGTGGCCCACTTAAAAAATAATCACTCAGAGTATATATTAATTATAATTGCTTAGCCATTAGCTTAGACTTATTACTGACTAGCTCTTACACTTAAATTAACCCATAATTCTTATCTATGTTTAGTCACATAGTTTGGTACCTTTTCTCAGTTCTGCCTTGTCATCTTGTTTCCTCTGTGTCTGGCTGGTGACTCCTGACTCAGCCCATCCTCTTCCCAGGATTCTCCTCATCTGCTCACCCCGCTTATACTTCGTGCCTGGCTACTGGCCAATCAGTGTTTTATTTACCAACCAATCAGAGTGACACATATTCACAGCGTACAGAAAGACATCCTACAGCAGTTATGATTTTCTCTAATGGTCTATTTCTGTTGCAAAGGAATGTTTCTTTGTTGAGGGATAAAGACTATACTTATGCCTTGCTCTGGAGGAGGTGGGAATGGGGGATGGGCTGGGGGGAAGGGGAGGGTGGCAGGAAGGGGGAGAACAAGGGAATCTGTGGCTGTTATGTAGAACTGAATAGTATTGTAAAATAAAATAAAATAATAATAATATAAAAAACAAAAAAACAAACAAACAACAAATAAATAAATAAAGACTATACTTATATGTGGGTATAAGGACAAACATTTAGCCAAGCGTCCCTGCATAGGTCCCAGGTTTCAAACAGCTAACTCATGCAACGAGCCCAGGACCTGGTACCACTGCCTAGATGCCTCCCAAACAGATCAAGCCAATCAACTGTCTCACCTATTCAGAAGGCCTGATCCAGTTGGGGGCCCCTCAGCCTTTGGTTCATAGTTCATGTGTTTCCATTCATTTGGTTATTTGTCCCTGTGCTTTATCCAACCTTGGTTTCAACAATTCTTGCTCATATAAACCCTCCTCTTTCTCACTAATTAGACTCCCAGTGCTCCACCCGGGGCCTAGCCGTGGATGTCTGCATCCAGATTCCTCAGTCCTTGGATGGGGTTTCTGGCTCAACTATTAGGGTGTTTGGCCATCCCATCACCAGAGTAGGTCAGTTCCGGCTGTCTCTCGACCATTGCCAGCAGTCTTTTGTGGGAGTATCTTTGTGGATTTCTGTGGGCCTCTTTAGCTCTTTGTTTCTTCCTTTTCTCATGTGGTTTTCATTTACCATGGTCTCCTATTCCTTGTTCTCCCTCTCTTTTCTTGATCTAGCTAGGATCTCCAGCTCTCTTTCCCTCGACCCTCGCCCTTCATTGCTCCCACTCATGTCAATCTGGGAGGAGGGGACTGGACCTGCCTGGACTGAGTCTATCAGGTCGATCCCAGTCCTCAGGGGAGACCTTGATCTGGAGGAGGTGGGAATGGGGGCTGGGCTGGGGGGAAGGGGAGGGGGCAGGAAGGGAGAGAACAAGGAAATCTGTGCCTATTATATAGAACTGAATAGTATTGTAAAATAAAATTTAAAAAAAAAAAGGACAAGCATTTAGTATGTCAACTCATATCTGCCTTTGAACACAAACTTCAGAATATTGATTGGACAAAGAATCCATTGTCTTCATCAACATTCTCTAAATTCTTTTTTATGAGAATTAACTTGACTAGCCAATTGCTTACAAAAGTATTTTTAATTTTAATATATATACCTACCTGAAACCATACATTAAATTCCCTTATTTATGCCAGTTTCAAATACACAGCATTATTCTACAAGCACTTTTGTGTTAAAGATGCATAGACTTTTTGTTGTTTCTCAAACAATATAATTTCATTTCCACAACACTGTTTCACTGGGTATTATAAATAAATAAGACAGTACTGAAAGTGTACAGGAGATTATAAACAAATTACATAAAAATATTTCATCCTTTTATGCAAGGAACTTGAATGTTTGTATAATTAGGATCCAAGGTGGATCTTGAACCCATAGACACAGATACAGATTTTTCACACACATACCATGTAAGGACTTTATATTCTTTTGGTGTGCATATGTTTTCATTCAATAAGTATTGATGTAATATATGCATTTTGTATTAATTAATATTTCAATTATTTGACTTAGTAACTTGAAATATTTAATGGAAGTTTTACTTTTAAATTTAATTTTTTTTAATTTCTAATATATTTATCACTTCTGAAACTAACACTTCCCAAAGACAATAGTTCTGAACAGAAGAAGCATGCTATTGGTCAATCTTTAAATCATAATACTAGTTTTTCAATCTCATCTCAAATTATGAAAGAATTTTTAAGTTCACTTGCACTTGCATGGTGGTAAGTAATATATTCAGCTGCATTTTATTCGTTGAAATTTTATCGTGACATCGATTTTGTAGCAGTTAATTGAAACTAAATAAAATAGTATACATAGGAGGATACCTGCTTAGTTTATGAAAACATATTAAAAGTAGCAAATGCCTGATGACTCCTGCAATACACATAGCCCACATTCTTCAAGTGAACTCTTGATACAGGAGAGGGTGAAGACAGAGATGCCAGTTGTAAATAAAATATAAGTAAGTATAATTGATTTCTGATAGTGTAAATGTAAACACAACTTGAAATTTGATAATTTAATCTTTTTTTAGATTTTTTTAATTTTGTAATTTAATTTAATTTTACATATCAGCCATGGATTCCCTTGTTCTCCCCCCTCCCGCCCCCTCACCTTCCCCCCAGCCTACCCCCCCATTCCCATCTCCTCCAGGGCAAAGACTCCCCTGAGGATTGAGTTCAACCTGGTAGATTCAGTCCAGGCAGGTCCAGTCCCCTCCTCCCAGGCTGAGCCAAGCGTCCCTGTATAAGCTCCAGGTTTCAAACAGCCAACTCATGCACTGAGCACAGGACCCAGTCCCACTGCCTGGATGCCTCCCAAACAGATCAAGCTAATCAACTGTCTCACTTATCCAGAGGGCCTGATTCACTTGGGGGCTCCATACCCCCACAATAGACTACTAGCAATGGTCGAGAGACAGCCCGGACTGACCTACTCTGGTGATTGGATGGCCAAATACCCTAATTGTCGTGCTAGAAACCCCATCCAATGACTGAGGGATCTGGATGCAGGGATCCATAGCCAGGCCCCAGTTGGAGCTCCAGGAGTCCAATTGGTGAGAAAGAGGAGGGTTTATATGAGTGAGAATTGTTGAAACCAAGGTTGGATAAAGCACAGGGACAAATCGCCAAACAAATGGAAACACATAAACTGTGAACCAATAATTTAATCTTATACATAGAGAGATTACCTAGTTTATTCTAGTGGGTGCAGCTCATCCTGTGCTACAGCCACTGACAAGAAAATCCTAAATGAATACTAAATTTTTCCTTTAAAAAACAACCTCAAGTTGTAGCTGGTGTTTTCTCCAGTCCCACCTGGGCTGCAGCTAGTCAGACCCAAATAAACACACAGAGGCTTATATTAATTAAAATTTTATGGCCTAATGTCTTAGGTTTCTTGCTAGTTAGATCTTACATCTTAAATTAACCCATTTCTATAAATCTATACCTTGCCACATGGCTTGTGGCTTACTGGTATATTTACATCTTGCTTCTTCTGTGTCTGACTGGCGACTCCTCTCTCAACCTTCCTGTTCCCAGAATTCTCTTCTCTGCTTGTCCTGCCTGTACTATACTTCCTGCCTGGCTACTGGCCAATCAGCATTTTATTTATCAACCAGATCAGAGCAACACATTCACAGCACACTGAGCGATATCCACAGCATCAAGTGTTGACTTTCTTCATTTTCATGAACTTGGCTTTTTAAATATTCTTTGTTTATAGTGTGTGTGTGTGTGTGTGTGTGTGTGTGTGTATGTGTGTGTGTGTTCAGTATCTGCCAAGTCCAGAGGAAAACATCCATTCCCCTGGAGCTGGAGTTATAGAATATTGTGAACCACTTGATGTGGGTGCTGGGAGCTTAACTCAGTTCCTCCAGAAACATAACAAGCACCCTCAGTCGCTGAGCTATCTCTCCAACACCAATCTTCATTGACTTGTATATCGTGGATATGTGTATGTACACACATGCCCCCATCCACACACATGCACACCCACACCCATAACACAGACACATACATATACACACATACATATATACATATACATAAAAATTATACACAAATATACCTACACACACATATACACATACATATGTACATATATACATGTACATATATGTGTCTACATACATACACAAGTATACATATACACTCATGCACATATGCATACACATATGCACAATACATTCCAAAAATTTAAAACAAATCAGTCAAATCTAAAATAATTTCTCATTTACTCCATCCAAAAATATATTAAATTTATCATTGCAGAAAGCATGCTGATTGCCCTATGTTTTATTTTTATAAATCCACTTGTTCTTAATTTATAAAATTAAAATTTTAGTTCCCTGATTATTAGGGAAGTGCTTCTATATAAAATAGTAACTTTCAAGTCTGTGGCATTTTGTGCATTTCATTGAGAAATACATTTGTTTATAATTTTGCTACCATATTAAATGTCATATATTCTATATTATTGCTATAATCATCACTAACATTATTCTAATTTATAAATGGTAATGAGATAAAATAATCACATCCCCAGTTGTTAAAGGTTAAATATTTTACTCCTCACTTGCTCATCTACACAATTTCTTTACAAAAACAATGCAACAATCATCCCCATTAAATATTTAATTCCTGTAAGTTATCTTCAATTGCTGCCATGCTCACTCATGACAATTTCTAATTAATTTTAAATGCCATTTAAAGGCTATTGTCCAAAAAATATGGATGAATTCATGACATGCTTCTATTGTATTAAGAGTGGTCTATGTAAACTCTTAAATTAAATTTGCACTGCAGTCAAAACTCATTTGATGTTTGCATTTTCCATTTTGTAGACAAGATAGTCTCAAAAGGCAATGGAGGCTAAAGATGTGTTGGATAACTCTATAAGTACAGTCTCAAGGCTCTTGTCATCTCAGCTGTCTAAATTACTTCAACGAGACTCAAGAGAATTTAAAGGGGAGAAATTACATGACAAACAATTATATTCTAACACTCTATTTATAACAATGCCCTCTCAGATTATTGTTCCTGTAGACTGACACATCACTGTAATCCCAGGGATGAATCAGGGGACTTAGAGTTAGATCATGCACAGCTTGTAGGCAAAGAAAAAAAAATATGAACGAAGAGCTGACATTCAGGAAATATAGAGGGACTGAAGTATAAATTCAGCTGGGATGAGCTTAATATATCAATGTCAATAACAACGGTGAACACATCACAAGAATACATGCATATTAATTGAAAATAATTCAGATTAAATCACTGCTGTTTGACATTTTGAGATAGGCACTTTATCTTTTTAAGAAAAAGAACACTATAAAATCTTTAATCTGAAAACACATCTTAATTGCATGTTAGCACCTCCTAATTGCTTCCATATTATATTAAACATTTCGCTAATTACTAGCCTGATCATGGTGTAAATAGCTTGAGGCAAGAGCTCACATTTAGCGGAAGAGTACCAGACACAGGAGGGCCAGAAGCAAGTTCAGCACTCAGTGGATTCCTGTACTTGTGTCTTCTTCAGGGGCCACCAACCTTTAATTCAGATCTCTGGTGAATAGAGAGACAAAGAGGCTGTGAAAAGTTGAGATGTGTTTCATGCAGCTGCCAAGTTCTATCTAATCCTGTACTCGAGAAAGGTGGTCTTAATATTACTGATAAACTCAGACATGAATCTGACTTTAAGGTAAAAATAGGCTTGCCAAAGCAGAACATTACACATGATATTTATTTATTTTCATGACCGTTATTATTGTGATGCTGATAGTTAAATCCATGGCCTTGCTTATGCTTGGGAAATTATATAAAATAAACTATGTCTCCGGCCCTGAATGGGATTTTAGCTTTGATCTGAAGATTTCTTTAGGATAAAGTATAGGTAAATAACTCTTCTTTATATGGGATCTTTGACTTATATATGTATAAGTGTAAATGTATAAAAAGTTTTGTATCTGTCAGTCATCTACTTATTTATCTTTCCACCATTAATTTATATCTATGCAAGAATTTAAATTTTTCCTGGAGGTGTTGTAAAATATAGAATCCCTAAAATGCCCATGACCATAGGATTGGTGCTTCCTTGAGAATAAATAACCAAAATAGGGACTTAAATATATCATCAAAATATATGCAAATAAAAAATGATATGCCTTAGTGGTAATAATGAAGTGCCCTTTAATTTTTATCACATTTTATTTTATTGATTTCTTCAGTGTATTGTGTGGTCGGGTTCTGCATGCACCATGTGCACGTATGGAGGTCAGAGGACAGATTATCATAGTTTGCTCTCTCTTTTCACCATGTGAAAGCTTGAACTAAGGTCTGTCAGGCTCAGGCTGGGCAAGCACTGTTACTTGCTGGGCCATCTTGCCATCCTTGAAGTGGTGTTTTGCTGAAGGATATTTAATAAAGGCTTTCTCCTTCTATTCTTTCTTCTCCTTGTCCTCTTCTTTTTCTTCAAAATAATACCAAATGTTTTTTTTTCCCAAGACTTTAGAAAATTAAGTTAACGTTTCCACCATATTTTTTCAGGTCAGGAAGAAAATTTAACAAAATTCAATAAAATGTTGAAAATGTTCCAAGTTCTTTAAAGCATTTACTCCATTCTCAAAACATTTTTTAAAAGAAACTCACAATAAAATAACATGCTTTTGAAATTTCTACATGATTGTCTTTATATTATGTTATTGTTTGGACTTGTTATAAGATGGTACAATAGAAAGGTTTACCTGTGGTGATAGATTTTTGAGATATTTATCAACATTTGCCCTGTTCTTTCCAACTCCTGAAAGTCAATCAGGTCCCCTTTGTCCCACATTCATATGTTGAAGCTCTCACTTTTGGAGATCTGGCCTTCAGAGAAGAAATTAAAATTAAAGGAGGTGATAACAGAGGGACTTTAATGTGATGAGATCAATGGCCTTACAAAGGAGGAAGAGTGACTAGGCTATTTGGGGTGGGGGGGAGTGAGAACTCAGTGGCAGAGGCTGTGATCGCCAATGGGAGAGACTCTGAGTTTCATTCCCAGAACCACAGAAAAAGAGGAAGAGATATCAAAAATTGAAGATGTCCCTACCCTGTTTGCTCCCTGTTTTCACACGTGTGGAAAGGTGTGCGTGTAAGGACAGAGTCAGACGTCAGATATAAGCTCGTCAGAAAAGAGGCCTCACCAGAAGAAGCAAGTACCAACTGCAAGTTGATTTTGGATTTTTAGCTTTGAGAAACATGGAAATATATTTGTATGATTCAAGACAGCCTGTGGTACTTTTATCACTGCAGCCTGTGGTGATATTGTGTTCCCCAAAATATTGTGTACCCTAATAAACTTATCTGGGGTCAGAGAACAGAACAGCCGCTAGATATAGAAGCCAGAAAATGGTGACACACCTTTAATCTTAGCATTCCAAAAGGCAGAGATCCTTCTGGATCTCTGTGAGTTCAAAGCCACACTGAAACAGCCAGGCATGGTGGGTGACTCATACCTTTAATCCCAAGAAGTGAAAGCAGAAAGCAGAAAGGTATATAAGGCGTGAGGATCTGGAACTAGAGCCTGGTTAAGCTTTTAGGCTTTTGAGCAGCAAGCAGTTCAGCTGAGATCCATTTGGATGAGGACTCAGTCTTCCAGACTGAGGAAACAGGATCAGCTGAGGAAATGGCGAGGTGAGGAAGCTATGGCTTGTTCTGCTTCTCTGATTTTTCAGCATTCACCCCAATACCTGACTCCGGGTTTGTTTTTATTAATAAGACTTTTTAAGATTTGTGCTACATCAGCCCAAGCAGGCTAACATAGTAGTGTGTAGAGGAAATACTGCACTCACGAAATAAGTCATTTATTTCAAACCCAAGACAAGTATTTTTGTTACCTTGCCAGAAGCTAGTCTACCTTCATTGACATAGAGCTGTTTTTTTTCAGTATCTATGTATCTATTTCAAAAGGTATTTGTTATATAATAAACAAAATATATTTCATAATTTGAAAAGGGAAACACTTATTATCAATAGTTATTATTTATAGATTGTTTTCTAACATGTAATACAAAACTAAATAATATAATCATAAGAATTTCTTAGCTAATTTAATTATCCCTCATTTTTCACTTCCAAAATGATCCCTTTCTCTTCCTTTGTCTGTCTTTTTTTGATAAAAAGTATATATTCTAAACAAGCTTCTTTATGAATTTATTTTTCTATTTCTAAAATTATTTATGTAATTGGTTTAAACTTTATGAAGATGCTTTAAGTGCTTCTTTGAATTATTTTCCAGATTTTGATTTCGTGCTAGTCTTTACAGACTTGTTTTAAGTATTGAGAGGGCACATCATCTGTAATTTCAGAAAAGGGAATATGAAAACTATTTAAAACTCTAGAATGAAATTTATCCCCCGCTTTGCAACTAATATTTGCATGACCCCTTTTCATGTATTGTACAGTTTTATCTTTTCACTTATAGCTGTGTATTATTTTACTTAACTTTTTTTGTTAAATAACTGGCATCTTTATTTACTTTTATCTATAATTTTTTGCAAGAAAATATCATGTAAGATTTTGACATTTTTTTTTTGCCAATTTGTAGGAAGTTTACTGTTTTTACATGTCACTAAGTATTATGTATGTTTCCCTCTGGTCTTAAGATTTATTTCTATATTTATTATTTACTTAAGTATTTATTTATTGCTTCTTTTACACCACTACCTGTTTTATACATTTATGTATTTTTATAGGTCTGAGTGTTCTGTTTGCATGTATGCCTACATGCCAGAAGATGGTATCAGATTCCATTAGAGATGGTTGTGAGCCACCATGTGGTTGCTGGGAATTGAACTCAGGTTCTCAGGAAGAGCAGTCAGTGCTCTGAACTGCTGAGCCATCACTCCAGCCCCCTCCACCTGTTTTGTATCTATATCTCCCGTAATTTTCTTTCCCTTTGTTTTTTTTATTCTTTTTACAAATTATTAGTCACAGAGATAAAAAGTAATACTCTGATGCTTAGCGTTTGATAGTATGTACTTAGTGAAACAAACAATGATTCATAAATATTTTGAATTCTGATTCATAAGCACTGAATTTTTCTTCACATGTTTAAACTAAGTATGCCAGCCTTACATACATATATTAAAAGGTGTATATAATTACTGCTGGATAGGAGTTGAATTGACCTTTCTACTTTGCTGCAATTTACTGAATTTATCCTAGGATATAGAATGTTGGAGAGCATTCCATTTAATGGGTTTAGTTCATGTTCTTAGTATCACAAGATGTATACAATTTTTTGGATATGTTATTTCAACCATATACAAATTTAATAAGAATAGCTATCAATCCATGATAGACATGATGCTAAGTAGTAAAATATAGACTAGTAGTAATGTTCCAGTTATAGAAATACAATACACACATATTTATGTAATATTTTATCAGAATAAATTATGGTGTGTGCATGTAGCAAAAAAAGGCTGTGGCCCTCTGTGCAGATGAAAATTCCTCATAAAAATTGATTGGTTTATTATTCCTAAGCAGATATTACTCTTCCTTTCCCTTTTTTCATCTTCTAAAACCTAAAACTGTCTTTTTTGTTCTTTGAGAAGATCATACAATGTATTCTCTCATAATTACCTCTAATGCCCTCTAATGTCTCCCTGATCCACTCACGCATCCCTATTTCCTCAACTTCAATAATCCGTCAACTACAATTTGTGTTGGTCATGTACTCTTACATGTATATATACTCTTGCTCATCCATCTATACATAACTCCTCAGTTAGACATAGGGGTCCACACACCTCTTTCCACTACATTATGGAACAGCTGGATGGCCAGATCTTGTGTAGACAACTATAACTTTTGTCAGTTCATAAGTGCAATGTCATTTTCACATAACACTATTTCACTTTTGTCTTCTTGACATCTAGTTCTTTTTTTTCCCCTTTTATTTTATTTTACAATACCATTCAGTTCTAGATATCAGCCACGGATTCCTTTGTTCTCCCCCCTCCTGCCCCTCTCCTCTTCCCCCCAGCCCACCCTCCATTCCCCCCTCCTCCAGGACAAAGCCTTCTCCCCGCCCCCCAAGGACTAAGATTGACCTTGTAGGCTCAGTCCAGGCAGGTCCAGTCCCCTCCTTCCAGACTGAGCCAAGTGACCCTGCATAAGTCCCAGGTTTCAAACAGCCAACTCATGCAATGAGCCCAGGACCTGGTACCACTGCCTAGATGCCTCCCAAACAGATCAAGCCAATCAACTGTCTCACCTATTCAGAGGGCCTGATCCAGTTGGGAGCCCCTCAGCCTTTGGTTCATAGCTCATGTGTTTCCATTCGTTTGGCTAGGGGAACTCTCCTCCACTGCTGGTGGGAATGCAAGCTTGTACAGCCATTTTGGAAATCAATATGGCACTTTCTTAGAAAATTGGGATCAGTCTCTCCCAAGATTCAGCTATACCACTCTTGGGCATATACCCAAGAAATGCCCAATCATACCACAAGAGTACTTGCTCAGCTATGTTCATATCAGCATTGTTTGTAATAGCCAAAACCTGGAAACAACCTAGATGCCCTTCAACTGAAGAATGGATAAATAAATTGTGGCACATATACACAATGGAATACTATTCAGCAGAGAAAAACAATGACATCATGAGGTTTGCAGGCAAATGAATGGATCTAGAAAAAATCATCCTGAGTGAGGTAACCCAGACTCAGAAAGACAAATATGGTATGTATTCACTCATAGGAGGATACTAGAGGTGGAACAAGGATGACTAGACTTCTACTCACGACATCTAGTTCTTATAATCCTGTCATCCACTCCACCATGATGGTTTCTGAGCCTTGTGAAGGGGTATGATACAAATGTTCTGTCTGTAACTGAGCACTAAATACTTATTCTCTGAACTTTCACTAGTTGTTAATTTCTATAGTAACCACCTTCTGCTGCACACACACAAAAAAATCCTTCTCTGATGAAGTCTGAGAGCTACACTAATCTGTGGGTAGAAAGATATGAATTAAAATGGCCATTGACACTATGAACATTTAACAGAATAATAGTAGTAAGTTAGCCCCATAGAGTCTGTTAAGATCCACAACAATGGGGTTTTGGCCCATGTCTTATTTTGGGGTTTCATTGCTATAAAGAGACTCTTGTAAAGAAAATATTTAATTGAGGTGGATTGCTTACAGTTCAGAGGTTCAGTCCATTATCATCATGGTGGGGAGCATGGAGGCAGGCAGGCAGATGTGGTGCTGGAATAGCGGAAAGTTCTACTTCTTGCAGGCCAACAGGAAATCAATTCACTATCACACTTAGGGAAACTTGAGCAAAAGAGACCTCAAAGCCTGCCCCCACAGTGACACACTTCCTCCAACAAGGCCAAACTTCCTAATAGTGTCACTCCCTTTGAGGGTCATTTTCTTTCAAACCACCACAGTCCAAACCATACAAGGCATGTGTTTCCTCTTGTCATGTGGTCCTTAAATTCATTCAGAGAGTGGTTTATCTTCTGAAGGGTCCCCTATTCCATTTAATTTTGCACATAATGATGATGAGACAATGATAATATAAGTAACTTGTCAAAGATTATTCTAAGTATATGATCACATTTTTACTGAAAATGTATATGAAGTTTAAAGAATTAAAAAAACTAAAAATAAAATTTAAAAAGGAGGTAATCAGGCTGGGCAGTAGTGGTGCATGCCTTTGATCCCAGCACTCAGGAAGCAGAGATAGGTGGATCTCTGTGAGTTCAAGGCCAGCCTGAGCTACCGAGTGAGTTCTAGGAAAGACGCAAAGCTACACAGAGAAATACTGTCTCAAAAAACCAAAACCAAAACCAAAACCAACCCCCCCAAAAAAAATAAATAAAAAATAAATAATCAGGTCCAATTGAGGAATTTAGTCATAAATTATTTTATTTGTTCTATAGTTTCCAAATACTGAGGTCTGAGCCCATGGTTATCCATGTCTTTATCCAATTTATAAAGAAGTTTTTTAACTTGTGTAGAAACAGTAATACTCAGAGATTTGGAAGATAAACCTGACAATATGCATAAAAACAGGGTCTTAGCAATGATCAGAAATGGTAGGCATCACACACACACACACACACACACACCACACATCTCATGATGTATGCTTTGTTTCAAGATAAAATTTGTGGGCCTATACTAGCAATAATTTCACAGACCTCTGAGAGAGCTATTCCAAGTTTTGGCCACCACTTTTTGTGTCCCTGAATATATGTACGTAAGTCAGCATGTCAAATAGCTCTGCTTTGCTTAAAACCTTCCATGAAATTGTATCAAGTTTTAAGTCAATATAATTATTATATTTTTCTACAACTGTAATAATTTCTTTTTCATCATAAGTTGGAATTTAATGTTTCTAAAATACTGCTTTCAGTATGCAACTCCTCCACTTTTAAAAGTTATAAGTCCTCCATTATGCTCCAGGGAAACAAAATTAATATCACTAACAATTATAATTCAATCACTGTACCATATGCCCTCAATTGCAATGTATAAGACTTGGACCTCTTGCAAAGTACACATTTATCCAATATCTCCAAGAGTTATCAGGGAGCACTTTACTCTGTTATATAACAAGTTCACACTCATGGTGTGTGGTGGCTCTCTGCTCTGATTAGTGGGTCCCAATCCACTGTTGTGGAATATTTGTTTAAACTGTGAAGATGTGTCTTTGCCAAGGCACTGTCTGATTGGTTTAATAAAGAGGTGAATGGTCAGTAGCTAGGCAGGAAAAGGTTGGCAGGACTTCTGGGGATAGAGAGGATTCTGGGAAGTAAAAAGGTGGAGTTACCAGCCAGACTCAAAGGAAACAGGAGGTGCAAGATAGAATAGAGGTAATACCATGTGGCAGAATGTGGATTAATATAAATGGGTTAATTTAAGTTATAAGAGCTAGTTGAGACAAGCCTAAGCTAAAGACCAAACTTTCATAATTAATAGGAATTCTCCATGCTGTTATTTGGGAGCTGGTTGGCAGGACAGAGAAAAACTTGCTACAATCTACAACTGTATTTCTAAGGTCATGCATTCTTACTTCCCCTGAGTATCACATGAAGTCAGATGTCGTGACTATAAACCACAGTCTCATCTCAATTTAACCCTGCTCCTTTATTCTATTATTTCCCAGTTCCACTTGCTTTTCTTTCTGTTTATTCTAAGGTGGTGTCTATCTTTGAGATGTGTTTCTTGAAGACATCAAAAGGATGGATCCTGTTTTCTAATCTAATTTGGTAGCCTGTGTTTATTATAGAATTGAGATAATTAATATTCAGCATTATTGTTAAAATATGTGTATGAATTCCTGTTTTCATAATTTTGTTTCATGTTTCCCTCCTTGCCCATTCAATTTTGTGTTCTTTTTTATGTGTGTATGTTTTAACCCACCAAATATAATTCATGCTACTCATATACACTTTGTCTATGTTTATCCACTGGAGCACATTTGACCAAAGGTAATAATATCCTTAAAGAAAACTGACTCTCCCTTTTTCAGCAGCTCTCAATTGTGGTTGGCTTTTTAGCTAAGGATAGGACTTCATGCCCACCTCTCTACTCCCTGATAGGGTTTTATCTGACTTGAGATATTTAAAGGACTTTTGCATGTGGTCATAGCTACATTAAGTTCATATGTGAAACTGTCCTACTATGTCTGGAAAACATTGTTTCTTTGTAGTTACCCTTGGCCCCTGATCCTTGAATTCTTTCCATTCCTTCTTGTGCAATGATCTCTAGCCCTGAGAAAACAGGGTGATAGAGATGTCTCATTTAGAGCTGAGAATTGCTCAGTCTCTTATTTACTCTTATTTGCCTGCCTAAGGCACCTTATAGGGCTAATAAAAAGCTAAATGACCAGTAACTAGGCACAAGGTATAAGTAAGACTTCTGGGCAGAGAGATTTAAAGGACAAGGTTAGTGTGCTTAAATATCAGGGAGATTCAGTTAGTTTGGAGTCTGGGGAGGGCTGGAGAGTGGCACACATGTGCTCTTTCTTCATAACATGGTAACCAGGTGTGATCTCAATCACTTATAAGAATAAACACTTCCACTACACATACATGTAAAACATCATAGAATGAAAATATATGTTTGAATTAGGCTAGAATATGTTCAAAAAAATAATATACTTTAAATAGTTTAAAATTCATATTACTAGTTTTCCTACAAAGTATTTACTCATTGACTTCTATAGTAATTAAAAATGGCACAATGCATTACTTATCACTTAAATTCTTTTTTTCATTTTTCTTTATTAAGAAATTTTCTGCTCATTCTACATACCACCCACAGATCCCACCTCCTCTCTCCTCCCACCCCCCAGCCCTCTCTCCCAAGCCACCCCACATCCCCCAAATCAAGGTCTCCCATAGGGAGTCAACAGAGGCTGGCACACTGAGCCTAGGCAGGTCCAAGCCCCTTCCCTCTGCACCAAGGCTGAGCAAGGCGTCACACTACAGGCCCCAGATTCCCAAAAGCCTGCCCATGAACCAGGGATAGATCCCAATCCCCCTGCCTGGGTGCTCCCCAAACAGTTTGAGCCAAACAATTCTACCCATTTCCAAAGAAGATATAAGAAAATTGATGGCACTGAATATACCCAAAGAATAACAAGTCAGCAAATTCAAAGAAACAATGGAAAATCCAAATAGCATAGACAAACGTAGAAGTAGTTATGCTTCATGGAAACTAATATTGAAGCTATTTGGACAACTAGAAGTTGAGTTTCTTGACTCCAGAGTGAAGAAGGAAGATGACAGGTTGTGAATCACTAATTTGGTCAAGAGACAGTGTCCCCTTTTATTCAGATGTAGAAACCAAAATCTAAATACATGTGTTTTGAAACTGTATTGATGATGTTACTCGTTTCATTATTTTAGCATAAATTTCACAAGAGGGATTAATCACATGAATCATAATTAAAAGATAATGAGTAATATATAGCATGCTGCCCCTTTTCTTCTAATCTTTGTTTTCATTTTAATACTTAATGTAGAAATCTTTCATATTTCCAACAGAGATCCTAGATACAAGCTGTAGCATAATTTTAAAATCAAATTATTATACACAATCCTATAAAGGTAATTTTGTGGAAAGCCATGATAATAAGATATGGATTTTTTAGCTTTCTGATGCTGTATTATAATGACTAGGGTGTAGATAGCAAATAATTATATCTCATAAAATTGGATACAAAGGCGTAAGTGAAATACATTTAATTTTTTTCTGTGAACAAAAGACTTTTTTCTGAGCATATTATAAAACTTTTGTTAGATCTTTAAAAGTATGATAAAACTTACTCATTACAGGCTTAATATTTGCACTTTCTTTGAGTTAACACAGTCAGATCAATTACTATAAAGTGGATAAAATAGCTTTTATAACTTTTGTACAACACCCAAATTTTAATATGATTTTAAATGTTTAAAAGCAACTAACATCTTGAAATAGAATAAATCAGTTTTTTTTTTTTTTAAAGTTTGTGCTTTTGCATTAGTGGTCCAGGACTTTTCTTGTGTTTATAATTGGGTAGGAAATCTTGGACATAAAAGAGTGTGGTAGTTTGATGTAATTGTCCCTCATAATCTCTTATGGAATGGCACCATTAGGAGGTGTGGCTTTGTTGGAGTGGGCATGGCCTTGTTGGAGGAAGTATGTCACTATGGAGGCAGGCTTTGAGGTTTCCTATGCTCATAATTCTGCCCAGTGTCTTAGTCAACTTCCTGTTGTCTACAAGATGTAGGACTCTCAGCTACTACTCCAGCACCACATCTTCCTGAACACTACCATGCTTCCCATCATAATGATAATGGATTGAACCTCTGAAACTGAAAATGAGTCACCCAAATTCAAGGTTTTCTTTATTAGAGTTGCCATGGTCATGGTGTCTTTTCACAGCAATAGAAACCTTAACTAAGACAAAGAAGGAAATGAAGTGAGGGATTTTACATTCTATCATGAGTTTTATGTTTTCTGAGAGGACATTCAAAGGATGTGGTGCCCCATAACAGTTTGCAGGCTCCAACCTCTTCTCTACAGGCACCCTCTGAATCAGCTTGGTAGTCATGCTAATTAACCTTCCTGAACATCACTTTTCCTGTCTAAAGTGGACAATACTGACATTAACATCATAGGGCATTCATAGATCTGAAAGGAATCTGAGTAATTGGGACAAGGTGAATGCTGAATAAACAAAGATCTGTATTTATGAGGGAAAAAAACCCACTGTTTTTATTTTTACTTTGTTTTGCTGTTTTTTTTGAGACAGGATCTCCCTATGTAGCCCAGATTGCCTTCCAATATATGGTCCTTCTGCCTTTGTCTTCCAAGAGCTGGAATCACCACCATTCTTGACAACAGATGGTTTTATAGATAGTTTATTCAACTGTCAAGCTCAAAGGATTCAGGCTTTTCAATATCTACATTGTTTAAACTTGCCCTGAGAAGATCCATCATCTATCTTCTGACACCCCTTTTACTTTCTCTCCAGTTTTGGCAGTAACTCTTTACTGAGGGAGGGCTGGGAATCTCCTGTTCTTGATACTTCTTCTAAACATCCTCTATATTCTATTCATCAGCCCAGACCTGGACTGCAGGTAACTGTGGCCTTCCTCACCCTTCTATTCTCTGGCACTTCTGTTCTCCTTCTCTTTCTCTCTCTGTCTGTCTTTCCTTTTCCAGCTATTTTTCTATAAGGAAGGCTGATTTTTCTATCCTTCCCACTTCTACTTTTACTTAATTTTATCTTTTACTTGTTTATGTATGTGTGCATATGTTTGAGTAAATGCATACACATGCATTGTACATGCACATGGAGATCTGAGATTGACATTAAGCATCTTCTTCGATTGCAGTCTACCTTGGTTTTTAAGACATGATCTCTCTCTGCACCTAGAGTTCACAGATTCAGAGAGACTGGGTAGTCAATGAAAGCCAGGGATTCTCAGGTCTGCACTTCCACACCACTGTGACTACAGCTATGCACCAGCCTTTTTACTTGGTTTTGTTGGCTGAACTCAGATCATAGTACATACCTGTGTAGTAAACACTTTACCAACTGAGCATCTCCCTAGCTTCTTATACTAGTCCTTTCAGTTAGAAATTTCATAAGTAATATATGTTTATGTCTTTTATTTTATTTTTTCCTCTTTATTTCTAAGTGTGTGTGTATATATATATATATATATATATATATATATATATATATATATATATGTATTATTTCTACTGCTGTGATTAAATACTGACCAAAAACAGCTTGGGGAAGAAAGGGCTTACTTGGTTTACAGGTAAGGATGTTACATCACTGAAGGATGTCAACTAGGGAATCTGGAGGCAGGGTCTGAAGCAAAGACTATTCTTTTTTCTTGTTTGCTCACCATACTTGCTCAGTCTCTTTTCTTTTACAACCCAGGACTACCTGCCCTAGGATTGGCACCACCCACAGTGGGCTGGTCCTTCTCACATCAGTCATTAACCATAAAGATGTCCCCACAGACTTGCTTACAGATCCATCTGATGGAGGCAGTTTTTCCATTGAAGTTCCCTCTTCCCAGATGACCCTGGCTTCTATCAAGCTGACAAAGTAACCTCTGCCAGAAAGGGGTCTGGGAATGAGAATGGAGACAAATGAACATTTCCTTATTCCTTCTTCTGTACCATACTGATTATTTTCAAAGCTGTCTTCAAACTTCTTCAGCCCATGTGAACTTCTCCAACTGTTGTTAATTATGAATTCAGAGGGTGTATTAGTTTAAAGCAAAATCAAATCTAAAGTCAGAAACCACCACCTTCTTACTTTCTCTTTCTAATTAGCAATTTACTTCCCCAATGTTTATTTATTCCCTACCAGCTTTAAAAGGTTACATGGAAAATATGAGGTTCCCATAAAATAAAATGCATGGAACAAAGTGCTATTCAATGTAGTACTTAATGCACAGTATATTTTATAACTGCTCATCTATATTCCATATGAGAAAGTTTTTCTATATATTTTCTACATTATATAATATGCAAATATAAATCATTTATATTTTTAAAAACTAAAATTCAGGTCTTAAAAATAAATTTCATTAGAATCAATTCATGAATCAGGGCAGTGGTGGCACACTTGGGAGGCAGAGCCTGGTGGATCTCTGTGAGTTTGAGGCCAGCCTGGACTACCAAGTGAGTTCCAGGAAAGGCACAAAGCTACACAGAGAAAGCCTGTATTGAAAAACCAAAAAAAAAAAAAAAACAATTAATTTATGAGAGCATCTGTAATTTTTCTGAAAAATGAAATGTATTTCAATTTCACTTAACACTTCTTAAGGTTATGTGATATAACTTTGCGGCTGTATTTTTCAAGAATCTTTTCTGGAACCTGAGTATATTTGTCTGAAAAATTATAAATATTGTGGTGTATGGGTGTACCAAATAAGTATTTTAAAAGTTTGCATGATTTTGATGTAAGAGGAATTGCTAAACAATCTTATTAATAAAAAACTCAGAGCCAGATATTGGGGTGAAAACTGAGAGATCAGAGGAATAGGAAAAGCCACAGCCAACTTCACCTCACCAACTCCTCAGCCTCCAGAGACCTACTCCCTGTATACCCATGCCTATATCCTTTTTGTCCCTGCCCTCTTACTTCCTCTCTCCTTCGAGATATATCTCTTCCTCTTTCTGCCCAGCTCTATCACTTTCTGTCTGTACAGACGTCCAGTTAACTAGTTAACTATTGCTGGGAATTAAAGGCGTGTGCCACCATGACTGGCTCTGTTCCCAGTGTGGCCTTGAGCTCACAGAGATCTGGATGAATCTCTGCCTCCTGAATGCTAGGATTAAGGGCGTGTGCTACCATGGCCTGACCTCTATGTTTAATAGAGTAGCTGGCTTTTTCCTCTGACCCTCAGATAAGCTTTACTGGGGTGCACAGATAAAATATCACCACATTTTGACACTATCTGTTAGTTATATTGCGGCGCTCTTACCCTGCGAGGAAACACGACAGAATCCGCTAATAAGAGTTTTATTAAGATAAAAGGGACAGAGAGTACCCAGGCCTGTGGAAGACACGTGTGTAGAGAAGAAGAGAAGAGGAGAGAGAGAGAAAGCCGGGAATATGGCGCCGGCTTATAAAGGCTGGGTGTGCACAGGTCGATGTAACTACTCCACGCATGTGCGTAGATCACATGGCTGCATTGTGTGCTTACACAACCATGCAAAGTCACGAATCCTGGTCACGTGAGACGCCTTGACCGAGAAATGGCTATCTTGACCTGAAACTGGCTAGGCAGAAGTGTCCAGGTCCACTGGGCATATGCAAACACACCCAGCCATGGGGGCGTGTTGTGAACCCATCACTATCATCTTTCCATTATGACTTTTACTTTTTGAAAAGTTGCTGGAAGACAGTAAAATGATTTAACTATATCTAAGTATTTTGGGTGAAACAATTGTAAAGAGATGGAAAGAAAATTAAAGTTCTTAAGTTTTAAGTAAAATGTTATTATATTTACATTTTATCTTATAATATGTAGGGAAACATAAATGAGTTTTTGTTTTTATTCAAATGTACATGAAGATAAATAGAATTTAATAGTGACTCTTGGTTTTACTGTTCATTATGGAACAATTCAGCATTGAACAAATCTGGCTTCCTACATTTACCCATTATTGAAAAAATCAAAAACAAGAAAGAAATGAAGGAATAAGAAAAAAGTGAGGAGATAAAAATGGGAAACTGAGCTGGTGAGATGACTCACTGGGTAAAGGCACTTGCAGCCAAGTCATACTATGTGAGTTCAGTCCCTGGAACCCACAAGGTGAAGAGAAGAGGGTGCTGTAATGGTTCCCAGAGTACACATATTCTGAGGCACATATGCATATCAATCAATCAATCAATAAACAAATGTAAAAGAAGAATTTTAATGATAATGCGAAAGCATAAAACTGTATCGCAATAAACATACATTATCTCACATCTCGCGCGGGAAGTAACCAGCATTCAAACTGATGTTTCTGGGTAAACACACTACATAAAGCTACAGACAAGAGTTTACTCTGACTTCGGTTCCCTAAAGCGTGGTCAGGGCTGGAGGATACTTTCCCAAGTGTTTCTCTCAACCAGTTTGTAGAAGGCTTAATGGGTTTTGTCCTCAAAACCCAGCATTGCTGGAATATCCTTGCAGCTTGCCTCTATTTTCTTCAAGGGCAGAGCATGCATGAAATGGAGGAAAGTCATAGCCATTGTGCTGCCTGTGGCATACCTCGGGATGGGTGTGCTAACTTTTGCTTCATTCTGTCCTTTAGATGAGAATCCCAACAATCCATACATATGAAGTCCAGAGGAATCAGTCTCCAATTCATGGAGGGAGTAGTGTCAAAAAATTCTTGGAAATAATTTTAAGCCACCACAGTGTACTCTCCCAGTTTTTAATCACAGTTGCAATTACTTGGAAGAAAATCCAGACCAGCACACTAAATCTGTAAACACTCAAATATGAGCCCCTATGAGATAAGGGTTTTATATTAAAAAAAAAAAAAAACAAGCAGCATAATTCTTGTGTCAAAACAAATCAAACAAAAAAACCTTTTCATTATAACCAAATAGCCAATGATCAATTTTTTTATCATAATTTTGCTTTACAGTTGGCTGAGTTTAAATTAGAATGCAAATGAGGAGCACCTCTTGCATCAAGCACTCTCAAGGTATTTAAGAACTTGCTTTGATCATCCAGTTCAAAATATAACCAGACAAAGCTATGAGATGGATCACTTTGAAAGTGGCCCTTCAATAATACTCATTCACTTTTTTTTCCCTGCATTCCTTATTATTCCTTTCACAAGGACAGCTACTAAGGAAGGACACAGATTTTCCTGGGTTACCTTTGGACCTGGAATTTGCATGACTGCTTTGGCTGTGTTCCCAATAAGTCACATGTTCCTACTGTAGGAGCATGTGGAAACACAGTAGGGATATGCTGACCATTAACTGTCCAGAATCTATTTGCCCCAAAGGTCATTTGCACATCTGGTACAGAGTGATGCAATTGTGGCTTATATTTTTTGTGTGTAGTTTTTTTTTTTTTTTAAACACAGAAACTGTTCCTGAAGCACCATAAAAAGGAAAAACACTATCAAGGGGCTGTAATGTAGCAAGACAAAGAAAGTACAGGTTTTTGTGTATCAGAAATAACTCATTTTATTCATTTAAATAGAAATTTGTTTTATATCTACCTTATTAGGTTTGGGTATGAAACATCCAACTTCCAGATCCAAAGTAAACGACTTTACTAAATTTAGATAACCCAAATAAGATAGGTATTTACAATCAATTTATTAAATAAATGTTTTCATATTTTATATTACATTAGATATTTGTATCACTCCATTAGTAAGTTTAATTGACAAATATGTGTTTCTAATAATAAGACAGTGATATAGCTTATTAAATTTTTCCTATAGCTTAGTTTTGACCCCTGTTTTGATTCAAGTATTTCCATTTTTTTCACACATAATTTTATGTGTGTATTTGTAATAGTGAGAGTGTTTGTAGTACAATCATAGTTAGCTTGGTATAAATAAGGTTCTAAATGTTCAAAATTAGGATCTAAAAACTTCATAGGCAACTGTACCATAACTTCCTATGGACAATTCAGATTTATTCACATGCTGAATATCTTTACTAAGCATAACAATTTACCTAGAAAGTATCCTGAAATATCTTATATTAATTGTAAGTAGTTGATTATTTTTCTAACAAGGATTTCTCAACATTTTCAGTAAGATATTAAATATTTTTTTCTGATATTGTATTTACAACATCTGTTTCATATTGACACATGAATATTTTGTTTCACTCTTCTTTACTATGTGAACTTGCAAATATTATGAAAACCTTTTCATAGCTTTTTAAACTGATACTCAGTGACTATCAAGAATATCAGCACTAGTAAGTTCAAGCTCCTGTTGAACTTCATTTCATATGACACATACATACAGTAAAAAATGTATACAAACAAGCCTTTTGTTTGCAGCTAGCATTAAATTTTGAGGACAGTAAACTCTGTTATCACATCTGATCATCTGATTTTTAATGGTTAATATACATTTTTCTTTCCTGTTTACTTTCTTCCTTTTTTTTTCTTTTAAATTTCCAAACTACCAGAGGATAATTTCCTTAAGAACGTTGTCTCAGGTATGGTCAGAATATTAATTAAGCCCATCAATTCCTGTTGAGTAGTAACAATGTCATGAGCTGAATGGAGGCTATGACCTGTGAAAGATCTATTCATGTGCTTCAGTCTGCTCAGACACTTTTCTAACAAGTGAGCATAAACCTTTTTCACAGTCACATTAAATGTTTCAACTGTGGATTTCATGTTTGGTTCTTGCTTCCTTAACCATAACTGCTTTTCTTCCTCCGTGGGGGAAGACTTTGTTGCATGACATATTTAAATGCTTCCACCTTTATGACTATTATGCTGTGGCTCCTGTGGGATTTCTTACTGTATTTGCCTGTAAGTGGAAGATTTTTATAAAAGAATTAAGTTTACTCAGATTAAATCTTCTGGGGTATACAAGTAATTTTTAAACAAATAATAACAACTTAAAAACGTTGACTCAGACTGGAATAAAGATATATGGTTCTCATTTAAATATAGTCATTAATTGGTATATAGTTTTCCCAGTTGTGCGTGTGTTTTTAAATCATCTTTGGGGGGAAAAAAACCCAAAGAACATTGAGCTTGTCAGTTCACTTAATGGGTTACTCCTGACACCATGCAACACATTGCTGCACTAGAAATTATCTTAATTTAGGTAGTAAAACTAATACAAGACTTAACAGTATGAAAATTATGTATGGGTAAAGTCTGGATGACAAACCCCTTTTTCAAAATCCTGTTGTGGCTAAGAGATCCATGATTAGCCAATCTCTGATATTTTAATTTAAAAGTTATTCTTACATTTACTAGAGTCAATTAACTATTATTTTATATAATGGAATTGTTAAGGTCTTACCTAGCCTCAAAATCATCCATACACTGATTAACATTACTACTAGTCTTTGAATAGTTGGAAAAGAGAGATTAAAAAACACATATGTAGCATCTTTTAGTATATGTAAAAACATACAGATGCAGACAGACACTTTTCTGTATGTGAATTTACAGCTTCAGAGACAAAAGCAAAGACATTTACATTCTTTTTCAAGAAATTTATAATTTAATAGATTTGGCAATTGTATATGTATATGATATTATTCAAAAGGAACACAAAGATGGTACCTAAAATCTAAAATCTGTCACTAAATGTTTTACTGTGATGGCTCCATGTCTCTAGAATTTTAAATAAAGTCGTATTTTATTTCCAGTATGTTCTGTTTATTCTCCTTTAAAATATGGCCAATCTGTTAAAGTATGTCATGAAATGAAATGGATCTGGGAAGATAAAAAGAAACATAAAGGGATATAGAAAATATTGAAAAAATGTAGTCCAAAGTTACAGTTTTTCAAAAGTTGTCCAAAATTCAGCTAGTTTTAGTCAAACATATGTACAATAATTTTGACTTCAAAATACACACTGCTAAAACAAAAACATTGTGTTATTAGAGTTGGGTATAAAGATTTGTTCTACTAAAAGATCCAACTTCATTGACATATAATTGCCTAAGGAAGAATGAATAAATAGCCATTACTGAAGAAAGATACCAAACTGAAGATGAATTCTATACGCAGTGATGCTGGCTTGCTTACATATTCTTTTATGCGCATAAAGGACAAAATTATTTTAAAATATGTTTTTCTGCCTTGGTCAGAGTAATTTTGCATCCTTATAAAGTTTGAAAAATTTTGATTGAAAAGTGGTTCTGTTAATAAAGACAACGTGGTACATTTACACAACAGAGTATTACCCAACTGTTAAAAAAATAATGTCATGAAGTTTGCAGGCAAATGGATGGAACTAGAAAAAAAAACATGCTGAGTGAGATACCCAGACTCAGAAAGACAAATAGGGTATGTACTCACTTATAAGTGGATAATGGCTCTAAAGTAAAGGATAATCATGCTACAACCCACAGACCCAGAGAGCCTAAATAAGGAGAGCTGAAGGGGAGATGCATGGATATCTGTGGGAAGGAAAAACAGAATAGATTTCATGGGTGGACTGGGGATAGGTAGACATGAGAACAGGGAAGATTAGGTGGGGGGATGGAGGGACAGAGTACTGGGAGAGATAATTGGGATTGGGCTATTTTGGGGGTGAGGTATAAAAGTACAATGGAAACTCCCAGAAATCTACAAGGGTGACCATAGTACTCATAGTAATGGATCATAATAGCCATTACTCATAGTAATGGGGACACAGAACCTGAACTAGCCATCTTCTGTAACCAGAAGATGGTTACAAAAAAAGTCAAAGAAATGATTCCTAATGATAATCTGCTATACTTGTAGACCAGAGCTTTGCCCAATCATCATCAGAGAGGCTTCATCCAGCTACTGATGGAACCAGATGCAGAGACCCCACAACCAAATATTATGCTGGCTCAGGGAATCCTCAGAAGAGGGAGAAGGATTATAGGAGCTAGAGGAATCAAGAATATCACAGAAAATGTCCCACAGAATCAACTAAGCAGGTTTTATAGGGACTCACAGAGACTAAAATAACAATCAGGGAGCCTGTGGGTCTGACCTAGGTCCTCTGCCACATATGTTATTGTTGTATAGCTTAGTGTTCTTGTGAGACACCTAACAGTGGGAGCGGGGACTGTCTCTGACTCTTTTGACTGCTTTTGGGAGGTGTCTAGTCTTATTATAACTTGTTAGGGCATGCTCAGTTGACATCTCTGAAAGGCCTGTCCTTTTCTGAAGAGAAAGGAGGAGGAGTGGATCTGGGGGAGAGGGGAGGATGGGAAAAAGGCTGGGAGGAGAGGAAGGAGGGGAAACTTTTTTTTTTTAAGTGGTTCTGTTAATACTTAGTGTAAATGCACTTTATCTTACCATACATGAGGTTGTACAGAGAGAGAATGAAAATCTGTGCCTTAAGGGGTAACAGTGAAGGGAAGGATAGAAGCAACTTAAAATAATGGCACAGTAAAATAAAAGACTCAGGAAAGTGAAGTACTAAATTCCCATGCAATTAGCTTTATATAATATGGGTACATTGCAACGTCACTATTTTCTGAATATAAATATAAATTTAACTGACATAGAACTTCCTACTGAACAATTTTATAAATGCATCCTAAATGAGTGAATAGAAATAGAGTGAATCTGTACCCATCATTGAAGAAAGAAAGAAAGCTGATAATAGAGACATGTTTCACTTAACAGGGTGTAATAAGGATATAGTTGAAAGCTTCAGTAATCATAAAATACGCTACCATACCAAATGTTTGAGTATGTCTAGAAAGTGACTTCCAGGGCTGTCTTAGCATGTGAAGTCCTTGTTCTTCATCTCACCTGGAAGCTGCACTCTTTCCACAGCCAGCCCAAATATTTCTATACTTACTCTGTCTCTTTAGAACTCACTAACCACACTGACTTTTATGCCTTACCTGACCAGGACTAGGTCCACCATGCCATTGAACCAGGCTGACCAGGACCCCTCTTGGCTCTCTTTCAAATTCATGGTCTCTTTATTCACTAATTATTGTTATACACACACACACACACACACACACACACACACACGTATTATATACATATATACCTAAATGAAACCTGCTTAGTATGTATGTATTACTTATCTATATATTTTTCAGGGCTGAGTATTTTTTATTGGATAGCCCATTGGTGTTTTCTTCCCTATATTCTCTCACTCTTGGCATTTCTTAGTTGCCTATAATTCTCTGTGTAAGGCTGAGGCCTCACAGACTTTCCTCTGCCCATTTTGGAATATCTATTGTTGTTGTTTATGTTTAGACAGTCATGTTGGCAAGACTTTATGGGTGTAGCACCTGGCATTACTGGGAGGAGACACAGTCTCAAAACAAAGTCACTGATCATCTGGCTCTGACAATCATTTTAAAATATTGACCATTATAGCTGTCATTCATTACTTATTAAATGTCTTAGAATGCCTTATAGTTTTGTACAATCTTCTGCTAGATAATAAAGGCATGTCTCCAAATTGAGACAGTATAAAAATATAGGAAATGACTGTTTCCTTATTCATGTGTACAAGTGTTACTTTGTGGAAATCTTGAAGAGAAACTTTTGGATTGTAGGCACGCAATGTAAGTTCTTTATTTAAAAAAAATTAGGCATGCAAATGGCACGTTAAAATAGTTGCTCTGTTTTATATGCTCAGCAATGTGGGAATGCCTACACCTTAGCAAACATTTGATATTATAAAGTATTAAACGTGAATCTGGGGAAGGGGGGATTTGGGTGGGAACTGGGAGCAGTGGAGGGAGGGGAAACTGCAGTTAGGATGTATTGTATGAGAGAAGAATAAATAAAAATAAAAAAATATGTCCCATAACATAAAAACAAAGACAAACATTAAAAATCAGATGATGGTGAAAATTTTATTTTATTTTGATGTGTATGCCTCTAGTTAATAAGTTGTAGTTTTTAAGAAATGTATATTATAAATGCTTCTTCTCATATGAAGCTGTCTGATAACACTCTTTATTTAACTTTTCTATTAGGATAAGTCCTCTTTATTTGTAGAAGTTCTTTTTATATATGACTGGAAAAATGGATACATAACTGTTTCTCCTTGCCCACTTTTGTCTAACTCCATGTTATGCTTTGTTCTGAATCTTGAAAGATATTAGATCTTTGTTATGATTAAATGTACTAATTTTATTATTTTTATTAGTTCTTTGAGAGTTTCTTGCAACATGTTGGTATCATAGTCTCTTCCTCCCGCCCCAACTATTCCCAGATCTATCTCACCTTCCCTAACCACGTGTCAAAACAAAATAAAGCAAAACAAAACAAAACAACAGATCAAGACTAATTTGCTGCCCAAATATTCTTGGATGTATTGTCTTCCATTAGAACATGGCCATTTATCAAGGGCTACTTTCTTAGAGAAAACTGTCTCTCCCTCTCCCAGGAGTCAACAACTGACAATATCACCATGCCTTGGGGTAGAGTTGAATGCCTAACAGCTATTTCCAGGCTGGGACTTGGTCTGGATTGGGTTTATCAGGTGGTTCTAGCTTCAGATCTGTCTGGTGGTTCTTGTTGCAAATATGTGAGTTGTTTCATGCTGCGTTTTGCCATGAAGCTCTTTCTATGGATCTGCCATATGGTTCTAGGCATGGGTCTACGTGGTAGTTCTTGCTAAGGATATATTATGTTCTTCCTTCTGCAGTTCCGTTGGGTAGTTCTAGATGGTTGTCTTCTAGATAGTCCCTTTTGGGGTTCAGACAGGTTGTTTATCCAGGGATCAGTCCTGTGTTTCTTGCAGTGATCTGCCATACTGTTCTTTCAGGTTCTGTTGCTTACTTTTTGCTGATGGTCCATGAGATGATTGCTTCTATTGATCTACCATGTGGTCCTTTCTGTGAGTCCCTCCTGCACTTCTTCCTGGAGTTTTTCCATGTTACTTTGTCTGGGAAGCTACCACATAGTGACAGTCTTATAGCTCCTCTAAATGGAATAATTCAAATGCTAAACTGGGCTGCAATATCTAGTTTCATGGCTTCTTCTCTCAGCTTTTGGCGATATAGCTAAGAATGGTGAAATATTATAAGCCAAGATGGTCATCTTTACCTCTCCATTCAGTTATATTTCAGGTGGCCAGCTTAGACTTGTAGTATGATGGTCCCAGGATGTTCAGTCTTCTTGCGTAAGGGCTGACTTACCAAAGATTTCTTCTTCTAATACAGCATGGAGGATGTTGATACACTTCTTATGACTTAGCCTTGAATATCACCCCAAATCAGTTCTACTGTATTCTAGTCATTATATCTCCTAGATTCAACAATGGGAAGGAGATATACAAAGATCCTGATGCTGAGAGGCACAGTTTGCTGTGGTGACTTTTTTTTTTTTAAAGATTCATTTATTATGTATAATGTCCTGTCCATAGATCTGGTACCAGATCTTATTACAGATGGTTATGAGCTGCCATGTGGTTGCTGAGAATTTAACTCAGGACCTCTAGAAGAACAGCTAGTGCTCTTAACCTCTGAGACATTTTCCAGTCCTGCTGTAGTCATCTTTAAAGAAGTTTTTCATCTTTGCCACCCTCTGAAATGGAGAAAACTGTACCAACTTTCTATTAAACAAGGTAGGTCTTATATCTTTAAGACAAGATAGGTCTTGTCTAGTTCCCTAATACTTTAAATTTTGAAAACCTGCTTTTACCAACATGCTTTATTGTATACCACAAAAGTAACTTTCATCCTAGGCACAGATGCGGGCAGGACATAGATCTGCTCTATTTGACTTCATCTACAGTTTGCATTTTTTGCCCTCCAGGTTAAATATATTTGTTTCTGGAAGGATCCATGGTATTTTTAGTTCAAATATCATTACTAATGCAAGGTATCTGGACATACAGTTACTTCCCACCTAGATATGCCAGCATCTAGGGGTTAAGGGCACACCAATTGATAAGACATTGTTCCATCTTCAGAGAATCTAGGATGATGGTAGGCAGAGGAAGCAACTTTCATATTTCAGGTTTTCCTGTCTTATAGCCTCATATAGTTATCTAAATATCTTTTTTATCAGACCCTCAAATTTAATCTCAAATCTCTGTCATGTCGAAATGAAACTATTTTTCAGGTTCTAAGAATAGTTTAGCAAACAAAACAGTACCAATGATAAATGTGAACTCTTACATGATTTCAGCTGGGATTTATTAACAGAAGATGTATTTCTTCTTCTGGGTCATGAAGAACATTTTTTTTTCATTATCTGTATCCTCCAAGGAAGGTTATAGTGAAATAGACAAAATGTCAGAAATAATTAAGAAATATGTGGGGGATCTACCAACCAAAAATTACATCCTTTGGTGATGTCTAGTTTCATCTTCTTGGTCCCTTGACATATATAAATACCAACATATCACATCTTTCAGATGATTCTGTGTAAGGTCAAAGCTGATGAGCACATGGTACAGTAAAAGCAGAAGACAAGAAAGACTTTCTCTGAGAAACTAGAGGTTGTGGGTTCTAGTCAGTCAATTTATGTTACACACTTGATACAGCCTCTAGAATCCTCCTAACTCTGTAGTCATCATTATACATTTCAAACATACTTCTATGTTATCATTTTACAATTCTATCATTTGAACTACAAAATTGCCTTTTAAGACATTTCTCTTTCTCTCTTACTTATTAGATTGACAAAGTAGTAAAATCAGCACAGGCAAAATGCAGCCCTCTGAGTCACAATCCCAGGATCTCTGTGAGAGCCTGGTGTGAATTTTTACCTCAGCTGACTTCTTTATTCCAATGGTACACACTTACAAGATTTTTCTCATTGGCTGTCATAAATAGATATAAATCATTTGTTATTACTCAGCTTCTGAATAAGTAGATAAGAAATCCAACATAGAAATCTTTCTAACATTTTAAATTACTCATTAGCAGTGGTAATTACAAAAAAATACAATTTTTTAAATGTACCCATGTTAAGCAACTTTAAATATTTTATTTAAGTAATTAATTGTTATGAAGATAATTGGAATTCTCATTATTTCTATAATACAAATATGAAAACGAGGTCCAGAGAGGACAAAAAATTCTTATTATTCTTATTCCATCAGGAAGGGGACACCCTGAGTTTACACCCCTGCTGGTAACATGTCCTCCTTGAGAGGCTAGGAAGGATTGACACTTCTTTCTCTTTTGATGTTTTCTTACTTCCTTTAGCTTTTGCTGTTTGATAAATTGAATAACACAGAAGCTACTAGCTTCAGGCTCCTGAACATGCCAATCATGTTAAGCTCTTATCTGAACCATTAACAAATTCCATAGATGGAATAAAAATAATAAAAGCACTTGATTCTCTGTAACTCATACCAAAGTGCCAGTATTTATTCACAAATATGTTGATTCTCTGTAACACATATCAAAGTGTCAGTATTTATTCACAAATACCTTTATTTTATATATTCTATATGTTGGTTATATATATAGTGAAAAAATAGTCATAGAATGAGAAAGTAAAAAAAAAAAATACATCCTTATGCCTACAGAAAATATTTTGGAAACGCAACTAAGAACATTTGTAACTGTCAAATGGATTTTGATGTAACCTAGATCATGTGAAGGGCTTGGTGTGTTCAGTTTCAACACTCTAGAAAGTGTTTATTTGTTTATTTATTTATTTTACATCCTGGCCTCAGTTTTCCCTCCCTCCTCTCCTCCAATTGCCCCCCCGCCCCCGATCCCTCCTGTGTTTCTATCTCCTAATCCACTTTGACCCCATTTCTATTTAAGAAAGGGAAGGTCTCCCATGAGCATAGCTGAAAGTTTTCCTCTGTTCGCCTGGCACCAAGGTTCCACAGCAGCTTATAAAATTCCGGTGTCCTGCTTGGTCCTGCAACCACTCAGACCCAAATAAACACACAGAGGCTTATATTATTTACAAATGATATGGCCTAATGGATCAGGCTTCTCACTAGCTAGCTCTTATATCTTAAATTAACCCATTTCTATAAATCTACACTTTGTCACAGGGTTCATGGCTTACCAGTACCTTTACATCTTGCTTCTCCTCGCTGCTGCTAGCAGCTTCTCCTCTGCTCTGTCTTTCTTCTTCCTCTCTCTTTAGTTGGACTGTCCCACCTAACCTTATTCTGCCTCACTATTGGTCAAACAGCTTTATTTATCAACCAATCAGAGCAACACATTCACAGCATACAGTACGACATCACCCATTGCATGAATATCAACAAAACATGGCATATCAAGTTGCAACAAGGCTAAGCACCTCTACATATATTAAGTCTGAGCAAGGCCAACCAAATATGATGAATAGGGTCTCAAAAGCCAGTAAAGGAGTTGGAGACAGCCCCTGTTCTCCTACAAGAGGACCAAGCTACACAGCTGTTTTATATATATGCATGCAGAGGGCCTAGGTCAGTCCCATGAGGCTCTCTTGTTGATTCAGACTCTGTGAGCCCGTATGAGCCTAGGCTAGTTGAGTCTGTGAATTTTCTTGTGGTGTCCTTTATCACTTTGGCTCCTATAATCCTTCCTCCCCTTCTTCTGCAGGATTCCCTTAACTCCACCTAATGTTTGATTGTGGCTCTGCAGCTATTTCCATCAGTTGCTGGGTGGAGCCTCTCTGGCGACAATTAGGCTAGATACCAATTCTTCTGTTCTTTACTTTTTAATTTTTATTAAAATATAGTTACATTATTTACCCCTTTCCTTTCTTCCCTCCAACCACTCTCATGCCCCCCCCTCAATTTCATGGCCTGCTTTTCTTTGATAATTTTTGTCAAAAATATATAAAAATTATCTACTTAGTCTGTTCAGTGACACTTGTGTGCATATGATTTTAGAGCTGATTTTTTGTTGTTAAATCAATTAGAGGGCTTATCCCTGGGAAATACTAATTCTACCTATCTCAGTAGACATTAGCAGCCTGTAATTCTTTAAGAGTGTACCTGTGATTTCTCTCTTCCACATTAACATATCTGTTGGTACTGTCATTGTTCAGGTCAAGCTTAAGCAGCCTTGCTGTTGAATATTATGGGTTTAGCTTCCCTGTCATTTCTAGGACACACTGTCTCACAGCAGACTTCCTGGTCCTTCAAATCTTACAGTCTTAATGATGTCCTGAGCCTGAGGTGTAGGAGTTGTACTGTGAACAACATATCCTTTGGGTCTTGGCATCCAGTGATCAGTTGCTCTTTGTATCAGGACATGTGGTTTTCTGTAATGTCCCTGTCTGCTGCAAAAAGGAGATTCTTTGATGATGGAGGAGACCTACACTTGTCTGTGGTTGTAAACCTCATGCTGGTTTAGTAAAGTAGCAGTAGTATGTTCTCCTCTAAGATCATGACCTAACTAGTCACGGGTAGTTATTGTCTTTGACTGGGGATGTCCATTGGATTCCCCTGCCCAACAACGTGAAAGGTTTCTTATTTTGGGTACTTAAGGTTTTGTTAGTCTATGGCTTTTGTGGGGTTCATAGTCAGCCCAAGTGACATAACTTCATATGCCTCTGTGTGTAGAGGGGGTAATTTTAGATAAATATGATTCCTTAAGGCTTTTAATAACAGCAATATATATTTTTAAGATTTATTTTTACTATTTTTATTTATGTGTGCCTGTGTAACATAGACCTGCATCTATGTCATGTGCTTGTAATGCCTGTATAGGCCAGAGGAGCGTGAAGGAGTCTCTGAAACTGTAGAAGCAGGTAGATATGAGCTGTTTAATATGGGTACTGAGAACCGAACTCAGAGCCTCTCAAAGAGCAGCAAGTGCCCTTAATCAATGAGCCATCTTTCTAGACTCAAGTTTCTAGAATTTAGATTTTCATTTGGTGACCACGCATTACAAAAATTATTTGGAACATTTTAAATTAATGCCCTCTTAAAAGAGATTTTAGAAAACTCAAAAGTGCATTAATTAAAAAAAAAAAAAACAAGTGTGGTGTCATTCAACTTTATTTCCACATATGGGGAGGCAAACAGCTAACCTTGTCTCATAGGCCAGTCCTATGTCCCTGTGAAAAATCTTGTCTGTAAAAGAAATAGTAGTTTTTAAGAGGGGAGAGCTGAGGTTCTTAAGAGGCAAGAGCTGTTTACCTCCGGCTTTGCACATATATGTACACACACCTGTATGTATATGTACCTGCACCTGCACACACATGCATATATACATATACAAATAAATGAGTAAATAAATAAGGAAAATGAAAGAAACACATAAAGTTTAAGTTTATATAATTAGCTTAAAATCAATTTGTATGTCCAGTAAATTATAAGAATATCTTAAAACTAATTATCAAACAAATAAATATAAGATGCTTTTATGAGATTAATATGTAGTACACATTGATAAGTCCCAATGCTAGGTAGAGTTTGAAGACATTGGGGCATTCTTACTTGGTAGAAAGAAATGCAACAGGCTGAAAATTTCCCAGAATCTAGGAATTTCCAGAAGCTAGAGAAAAGTGGTTATTCATAGTTATGGCCCCAAAATATTTAATTCTAGGAGTAAGACAAAACTACCAAATATCACATTGGTTGATCTAAAACTCTACTTAAGAGAACATATTCTAAAGAAATAAATGGAGACCCAGGAAAAAAGATTTGTATGCAAGGGTTTTTTAACAATAGTTTAAATTAAAATTTATAAAGCCATAGAATTTAATAATAGTAGAGCAATTCACATATAATCCTGTTTTAATATCAGGCTGCTGTGAAAGATTGCTACCTTGATAGGATATGCTGTTAAGCAACAGATTTCTGAAGGTCGAAAAGAAAAAAAAAAAAAAAAGACGAATCTCACTAACAAATATACAGGAAAGAACAAAATGAAGTAAAATAGTTGTTGTTACATTTTAGACCATATTTTTTAACTTTGCTAAATTCTCTTATTTTTTTTTTTACAAGGAATTTGTATTACCTTGTAAATCATGAAAAAGGAATGGAATAAAATACAGAAGATAAAATTTTTACATTTTCTATTGAACATTGATTTATAGATTAAATTGTTATTTAAGTGCACTGAAAGTAACTCAGCTGTGATAATTGAGTCTTGTCGCATGGCCCCAAAGCCTCAAGTAAAATTATAGTATGAGGGACTCAACTTTTGAATAAGAAGTAAAAGGGGCATTTAGCTGATGAATATCCACTGGCAATAAGAAACCTGACTTTTAGTATCAAAATATATCTGAAAACGATGGAACTAAAAGGTTACCTGAGTAGAAGTCATAGTTGGAAAGCATTAATTTTGTTCTTGTTGCCAAGACAACCATTTCTTTTCATGATAGACCCAGACAGTGGTTCAAGGGGAAACTGCTTTTTGGATATCTGGACTCTCTTCCCACCTTCATCCACCTCCAGACTCCTGTCAACAGAGAAGAAGACAGAGGAAAAGTAAAACAGTGATTAGTGCTGTGTATTTAAGTGTAATCTTAGCAAATTATGATCTTGCAGAATATTTCCATCTGCTACCAAGCTAATACCAATAAGAATTATTAAATGATATATAATAGAATTTTAAAATGTCCAATATATTTATGTATATATTGTATTAATTTCTCCATACATTTTAAATTAAATTACTACCTTAAGGTCTTTTGTCTCTAATGAATCTTCTGAGAAGGTTAGCTGCTCTGTTATATACTACTTGTCCCTGGAGATAATTCTCATCTCACCTTAGGCATCAAATTGTTATCTCTTATCTATCTCTCTTCAGCCCAGAACTTGTATTTTTCCTTATACTCACAAAGGTTTAAAAGGACACAGATCAAAAGAAAACTTTTCATTAAGGTCAGCTTAAAGGTCTTGTAATAATAAGGAAGAAGTTCAGCACAGAACATTGGAACGAGCTAACAATTGTGCATAGGTTCAAAAGTCGGAAGACTTTCACTGGTGCGGCTGCTCATTCCAAGGAGCCAGAGGCAGCAGATGTCAACTACCAAAGGAAAATGTTCTACTTTGCCAGTTGAAAGGTCATCTGGCCTCCAAGACTGCTAACACCACTAGGGCTCCAGGCACCATTGTGCATCACTCTGGGTCTAATAATTCCTGCTCCTAAAAGGGTAGTGATTTCACCTACCCTTTACTTCCCTGTCTGTTGACCTTGAGTGTGGATTTGCACCTCCACCATCTGGCCTATTAACACTTCCAGAATGAGAAACAGGTAAGTTTCCCAGTTAGCTCTGCCTCCAGAATGGCTCAGCGTTTCTAATGCTTTCAGGTTTGTTGTTTGTCTCTCTTAGCTCAGCGTAAAATAGCTTTCACATCAGATTATCCTAAAAGTATCTTGATTGTATATGAACCTCACTGAGTTTTAGTCCAATGGACAGAAGTATTATCCACCTATTTCCTTGCTGGAGGTCCTTCCTGACACTGCATCCTTATAGAGCTTGCATGCACCAAGTCAATAGATTTCTAGCAGTCACAAGAATCAGCTGTGAAGCACACTTAGCAAGTTTATTCTTCTGTGACAGTATCATAAAACTTTGAGATGTTAGTAATGAATTTCTTAATCACCCTTATTTTTTGTATTTAGTTATTTGTTTATTGAAAATATTTTTTTTTATATAATGTATCCTGGTTATGGTTTTGCCTCTCCCAGTTCCTATCAGATCCACTTCCCCCCTCTCTGCAATGGGACCCCATCTGAAGCACACACATGAAGACCCTTGCTTGCTGCCACAGTATCTATGAGTTCATATGTACATCTGCTGTATTTAGAAGGCTTTGTTACCTTGGTGTCCCTCATCCCCTCTGGCTCTTACAATCTTTCTGCTTCCTTTCCCTTAGGATTCCTTGAGCCTTGAGGGAAGAGATTTTTTGGAGATAACCCTTTTAGGGCTGAGTGTTCCAACATCTTTCACTCTCTGAATAATGTCTGGATGTGGGTCTCTATTTGGTCCCATCTGCTCCAGGAGGAAGCTTTTATGACAATGGCCAAGCAAGACAGTGAGGTAAAAGTATAACAGAATGTGTTTTTGAGTCATTTTGTTATTATATTCCTTTAGCAGAACTGTAGTATTTGGTTTTACCCTAGGTCTGTGGCCTGTCTGGTCTTTGGTCTTGGCTACCCAAGCAATGTGAAGGGTGAGTTCCATCTCATGAGGAGGACTTTAAATCCAACCAGATACTGGTTGATTAGAACTACAAGCTTTGTGCCATTATTGCTCTAGCATTATCTTGCAGGTAAATTAGATCAAAGGATTTGTATCTGGGTTGGTGTTTACCTTTCTCCTTTGGTAGAATTAAGAGTAGCTTCCAGTACCAGGAACACTAGTCCATAGGAATGAAGACTTTAGGTAGGTACTAGCTTGATTTCTTTTTGTTCAATGAATTGTGTAGTGTTGTCTTTAGGAATACAGCCTTACTGTCAGTTTGTGGAAAGCAGCCAATAACCTTGGCAATGGCCTGGTTGTTTGGGAGGTTTCCCTGGCCATCAACTTGATTAGATATAACACATTCCTGGTACTGGAAGCTTAATTTGGTAAGAAGAGATGTCTAGTTGGGGCCTCATCTCCCCTCTTATTTGGCAACTTCATTTAGATAGCCTTAATATATGGATATATTTTTTTGAAGCTTCTACTGTATTGTTTCCATACAACCCCTCAAAAGGCCTTAGTTTTAGTTGTCCCTCCCCATATTTCCTCATTTGCCCCTACTTCCCCCCGCTTCCCACTTGATACTCCCATTCCAGTATCCTGTCTCAATCACCCATAGCTATCTATTCCACTTCTGTTTCCTAGGGAGATCTATCTGTCCTTCTAGTTCCTTACTCTAAACCTAGCCTCTGTGGTTCTATGGATTGTAGCTTGTTTATCATTGACTTAGCAGCTAATATTCACATGTAAACAAATATATACCATATTTTTCTTTCTTGATCTGGGTAACCTCACTCAGGATGATTTTTTTCCTAGTTTCATCCACTTGCCTGCAAATCATAGGATGTCATTTCTTTTAAGATCTGAGTAATAATTCATTGTGAAATTGTACCACTTTTTCTATATCCATTCATCAACTGACAAACATCTAGGCTGTTTCTAATTTCTGCTTATTATTAATAGAGTAGAAATAAACATGTTTGAGCAAGGGTTTTGGTAGTAGGATGAAACATCACTTAGGTATATGACTAAGAGTGGTATAGCTGAGTCTTGAGATAGATCTATTCCCAGATTCCTGGGAACTGCCACACTGAATTCCATAGTGGCTATACAAGTTTGAACTTCCACCATCAATGGAGGGGTGTTCTCCTTGCTCCACATTCTTACTAGTATGAGTTATCATTTGTTTTATTGATTTTGGCCATTCTGACCAGCTTGAGAATGAAGGGCTTATCTGGCTTACAAGCTGTAGTCCTTCACTGAGGTAAGCCAACTGGGGAATCTGGAGCTAGGAACTGAAGTGGAGATCATAGAGGAACACTACTTACTGTTTTGCTTCTCATGACTTGCTCTGCCTGCTTTTTTATCCAACCCAGGTCTATCTGCCCAGAAGTGTCATCACCCACAGTGATCCAAACCCTCACAAATCAACCACTGATGAAGGAAATACCCCACCCCCCCAGACTTGCTTCCTGGGAAATCTGAAGGAGGAATTTTTTCAATTGAGGTCCCTCTTTGCAGATGTGTCAAGTTGACAAAAAACTAGCCAGGACAGGTATATATTCAAAGGAATTCAGTACATTAAAAGGGAATCTGTATTCCCACACTATTATAGTCAAGCAACAGTAAGGACCTCTTTCCAACAACTGATGAATTAACACAAAGGATGAGGTAACTTACAGAATGGGATACTCTTCATCTATAAAAGAGAATGGAATCTTGTTAATTACAAGACTTAAATGGAAATGGCCAACACATTACTGAATGAGATAAGCCACAACACAGAGAGAAGTGTCCAGTATCTCCACTCACATGTGGAATAATGTTGCTGTTCTAGAAGTTGAGAGTGGAACCATGGTTACCTAACATCCAGCAAAGCAGTAAGAAGAAATGAATGGGAAAAGTGATCAATAGGCATAGCATTACAGATCACAATGAAACAAGTCACAACTAAATTTGGGTGTTTCTGAGTTAACTTTGCATTGCCTTGTACTTCAGTGAATGTGAAATAGCATGATATCTCCTTCAGATTGGTCATGTGATTTCTCTCCTGTTCCTTTCCCCTACTTCATCTCTGGGGGCTGGAGTTCAACCTGGGAGTGTTCTGGCCAAATAAATCTGGTCCTATACTTTTTAAGTCTGTTTAATCTGGCTTACTACATCCATGGAGAAACTTATTATTGGGCTACAGAAAACCTATCAATCTGATTCTTCAGTGAGTTGTAACTTTATAGGATCTTGCCTCAATATTTATGGTGTTGGGTGGTAGTAAAGAAAGTTTCCTTTAAAAGACAGCAACAGCCGGGCAGTGGTGGCGCACGCCTTTAATCCCAGCACTCGGGAGGCAGAGGCAGGTGGATCTCTGTGAGTTCGAGGCCAGCCTGGGCTACCAAGTGAGTCCCAGGAAAGGCGCAAAGCTACACAGAGAAACCCTGTCTCGAAAAACCAAAAAAAAAAAAAAAAAAAAAAAGACAGCAACAAAGTTTATTGTATTGTATACTGCTTCCTTTTCTAGAATATTTCTGCATAGTATATGATGTCATGTGACAGCATTTTACCCACACCACAACCAATCATCTCATATCCATACACTGTTTTTTACCAACTACATGTACACAATGTAACAACTCTCTGTAGTCATTTAAAGAATGTTAAAATATAGCTTCTTCACCAACAGAAGACGTTATCTTAAGAAGGGGCTCTCTAATGAGATCTACAAGAAAGATATTTTAAATTACTTATTTTATTTTTGAGAGTATAATATAATTACATTTTATCCTTCCCTTTCCTCCCTCCAAACACTCCCACATACCCCTTGTAAGGTAAAAGGACCAAGGAAATAACATTCTGTTGCTGACTTGACCCCCAAGACCAGAGCCAAGGAAAAACATCCTGCTCCTGACTTGACCAAGAACAAGAGCATGAAATCCCACCAGTCCCAAGCTTGCCCCAGAGTCAGGTCACAGAATCCCACCAATCCTGGAGCATGAAATGCCACCAATCCATGAGCTTGCCCAAGAGTCAGCCCACAGAATCACACCAATTCCTGAACTTGCTCCAGGATCAGGCCACAAACCCCCACCAATCCCAAGAAACCTAGAAACCCTTTATAAACCATGTATTCTGTTCACTTGATGCTGTTTTTAACCCTAGAAGAGGCAGCCACCCTCCTGGATTTTTCCCTCCTAATAAATCTGTTGAGTGAAGTTTGCTGTGAGGTGTGACACTTTCTCCAGAGGCGAGCAGAACTATAACACTTTGGCTGGGGGAACTTTCCCTCACTGGAACAAAATTGTTATACTTGCATTGGGGAAACTTTTCCCCAGAGCAGAGCTGTAACACTTCTGCTATTGGAGCCTAACTGCAAGGCTTACAGTGACTGTGGTATTCCTTGGCTCCCGACTGCTGACCTGATACCTGACCATCTGAGCTATAATGCTTGTTCTCTTTCAAATTCATAACCTCATATATGTGTGTGTGTCTTTTCATTATATATATACACATGTATGTATATGTAAGTATATACATATATACATATATATGCATATTTATGCATAAGTACAACCTTCTCAGTCTCTATAATATTACTTTTTTATATGTTTTCAGGGATGATAAATTGGTATTGGATAACCAATGGTGTGCTCTTCCTTGAGGAAGACTATTTCTCCTGCTCTCAGCAATCCTTAGCCCCCTATAGTTCTTTGTGTATTATTGAAACCATGTGGGCTTTCCACTGTTGACATTAGCATATCTATTATTGTTCTTGTTCAGTTCATGTTTAGGCAGTCATGTTGGTGAGACTCTGTGGTGTAGCTTCTGAGGTACTTAGGAGACACAATCACACAGCAAACTCTCTGTTCCTCTGGCTCTTACAATCTTTTCACTCCCTCTTCCAAAATGATTCCTGAGTACTGGAGTTTTATTGCAGATGTATCCATTGGGATTTTGATCAACAACTCTGTATTTTACTGATTGGGACTTCCCACAATGGTCTCAATCTATTGCAAAGAGAAACTTTGTTGATGAGAGGTGAAGACTACACTTGCCTATCAATATAAGGACACATATTTAGAAAGTTGTTAGGAATAATGCTAGTTTAATAAAGTGGTGGCAGTAGGTTCTCCTCTAAGATGCATAACTTCACTGGCTCTGATGTGGTTGTTTAGGTTTCCAGTACCAGATGTGATTTCCTTCTGTTTGAGCAGGTCTTAAGTCCAATTAGAGAGCTATTTATGACCAGTTGGATATGACTACTACTACTATACCCTTGTGGGGCATACATGGGTTGCAAAGAGGGTGCCAAAAGAAATTTAGATAAACAAAGCTTAAGCTTTAAGCTGTTTATGCAGAGAGTAGATACAAATGATACCAGAGGAAGTTAGTTTTTAGCTGTTTGTACAGAGAATATATACAAATGATGGCTAAGAGGAAGTTAGCTTGGGTTGTTTGTGTGGAGATTAAAGATGAATAGTGAGAAAGAAAGCTATCTCAAGTTATTTATGCTAAGATAAGATACTAAAAACAGGAGATGATGTCAGGACATAAACAACTTGTAAGTAGGGAGACCTTTAAAATGATTGGTTGGTTCCTTCACCCCCTCCTAGGGTTTTAAGGTTTTCTAGTATAAAAGAGGCTTACTGCCTATCAATAAGAGTTCTTGCTTGACTTGACTCCCTGCTGAGTCTGATTGTCTCTGGGGAACAGGGCGAGTGGCATGCACTTGCCTTTCCTTGGTTCCAGGCCACCTCTTCACAGGTGACCTAAGTTCCGGGTGGGGCAGGTCCCCACATACCCTTAGGGTTATTGTGCCATGTTGATTGATCATGGTTTTGGTTCATAGGTGTCATAGCTATATAGGACTGGTGTTTGCTTTCCTCCTTTGAAATTTCACATATTGTCTTCTGATACCATGAAAGCTAGTTCTTAGCGGAGGCTTTCAGGTCAGTTTCAGTTCAGGGAACTTGGACCCTACAACCAAAGTGCATGATGTCTTTAAAAAAGAGGCTTACCTTCTAACTCTTGGGGAAATAACCAAGGGCAATAGCAATAGTCTGTAATATTTGGGAGTCTTTTGGACAGATCTGACTCTAAAGGGGGCTTCTCGTGCCTTGTGTTGGGGTTTTTATTAGGTGGTATGTAAGTCTTGGGAGTGAGAGCCTTGTTAGCCCAGATGGGAAAATTTCATTTAAATTATGTCTATTTATACACCTATTTGCATGTATTATAGGTATTTTTGGGAAGATAGTTATGATTTTAGGAAGATAGTATGATTCCTTATGGCATTTTAAGGCATCATTACTGTTATTTTACCCTCTTCCCTGTGGAGAGAAAGCTTTTTGTAAATGCCATCATAATTTAATTTTAATGCCTATCATAATGTTAGTAACAAAATAAATGAGGGATTGGCTAGAAGACTCAGCAGTTAAGAACACTCACTGCTCTTTCAGAGGTACTAAGTTTGGTTCCCAGGACCCACAGCCCTGTTCTGGGGAAATTTTCCTCTGCTGGCCCCCATGATCACCTTCATGCACATATGAATGTGTACAAGCACAGTCACAAACATTTTAAAAAGTATTTTGAAGTATAAAAATGAACTAAAATTTAATTAAAAATTGTTAGAATTAAAAGATGTAAAATGTACAATGTTTTAATATAAAAAAAATACATGTAACACAGGTAGCAGGTAGAGATACATACAAATTCTAAACACCAGTTGGGCTAATTGATGATAATAGGACAGACTAAACTCAACTCCTGTTTATTACTTTCTTAACTTCCTACTATATAGGATGCTTCTGATAAGCATGTATTTGTATCAAGAATCTTAAATGGTCTTATTGATAAAAACAAACCTGGTGCCAGTTATTGGGTTAATGCTGGAAGATAGGAGAAGCAGAACAAGCCACAGCCACCTCACCTCATCAATTCCTCAGCTGATCCTGTTTCCTTAGACTGGAAGCTTCTGTGTCCTCATGAGAATGGATCTCAGCTGAACTGCATCTCAAAAGCCTGAAAGCTTAACTAGGCTTTAGTTCCTCATCCTCATGCCTTAAATACCTTTCTGCTTCCTGCCATCACTTCCTGGGATTAAAGGCTCTTGTTACCATGTCTAGCTGTTTCCAGTGTGGCTTTGAACTCAAAGAGATCCAGATGGATCTCTGCCTCTGGAAAGCTAGGATTAAAGGCGTGTGTGTGCCACCATTTTCTGGCTTCTAAGTTTATTAGGGTGCACAATATTTTGGGGAACACAATATCACTACATGTATTTCTTGCTTAATATTATATTTTTTGCAATTATAATAATAGAAATTTTATTTAACAGTTTGTATTATGATAATGTAAGGAATTCATCAATCAAAAATAAAATTCATGATTCAAACACCAGAATTTGGAGCTAGAATGATGCATAAATATAGCATAAATGATAATGAACTATGAATAAACTTAAATTCAAAACTGCTTGTTCTACTCAATATGTATTTTTAAATTAATAGAGAATAAGAGATAAAATATGACCAGAATATTTTTTTTCATTGTACTGTTACAGGATCTACTAAAAGATTAAAACATAAATGATGTCAGAATATTTTGTGGAACATCACGCACAATGTTCACATGCTTGAAGATTGTGAAGTGCTGTGTGCATAACTTCATTTAGAGAAAAGTTGACCATTTACTATATAACATTACATAACAGTCTAAATTGAATTGATTTAAACAAAAATACCTATAAAATATGAAGTGTTCTGACTTTTCAAATGTAGCCTTGCTGGGTCAGTATTGTATAAGACTCTGCCAAATTCAGCATCTCAAAACGTAAATTTTCATTTTGCCTTCTAATTACATCTATGAAAAAGTGTTTTACCTTCTCACTTAATAGTTGCTTAATCTGAAAAACAGACAGCAAGCCTAAGCAGAGATCTGAAAAGTTATACATTATGTAAAACTGAATGGTAAAACAGAAAACAAAAAAAATAAATCTAAGAAAATTAAATGTGGGGAAGAGCATTCTACTTCAGCCCTCCCAGGAGTCTGCTAATGCTGTAACAGATCATGATATTAAAAGTGCTGTGTGTTTTGAAATGTCAAATGTTATCACTGTTTATTAATACCTATAAGTCAGGTGGAGGCAGCCTCTATTGTAATTTGGTTTTTCTAAATTTGACTTAGAAGTTGAATAACTAAGTTTAGAGCACCATGGATTTCATAAAATAAATCATTTCAAAAATAAATAAATCATTTCTGAGCTGTGGCTCCTGAGGCACGCCGATAAACAGTAGTCAATTTGAACCTTGCCTAATTGGCTTTCTTTCTTAGAGTTTTATTTTTGTGGCTCACAATATTATTTTGAGGTGACTGTACCTAGAATTCATAATATGTGATTACTTTTTTTTGATAAAATATTTATGGCAGAGCTCTTAAAGCATTTCTACACGGTGAGAATAGCATTGGTATAAAATAAACCCATACCCAACCCTTGGAATTCAGTTCCCAAATGTTTTGTGCCGGCAGCAAATCTAAGCCTGCATTTTGTTCTGACAGTTTCCAAATTCTCTGTTGACAACCTACCATCTTAGTCACACACTGGACAGCAGTAGCTTGCATCTCACTGGAAAGGTGCATTACCTACACTTTGGTACCCATTGAGTGTCGTTGAGAATGGCTTCATTGGACACCAAAGGAGAAAAACAGCCAACCTGCCTGATCCTGGCAAACCTTAAAAATGACAGTAGGAAAGACAGTAATTTATGTACTGAATGCCCCTCTTTTCTATTCAGTACATTTTGTAGAGTATCTCATTTTCTAAAGCACTTTGAGAGGTCATCTTTAATGAAATCAAAGCTTTTAAGGGGGAAAGGACTGATGATATTGGAGCCTGATATTCTCCCTCCACCAGACGGGCATGGCATTCACTGCTTAAGTTAGCACAGCGTTAGCTGCAAGATGCATGAGTTCCAAAATGATTCTAAGTGTTCATTTAACATGAGGCTCCCTTTGAGAAAAAGCTGCCAGTGGCGCATAATTGTGCCAAATGTGCAGTAGTTTCATAATGTGGGGCTGTAATCCACTAGGGACTAAGTCCTGCTATTACTCTCTTCAGGGAGACTTCTAACATTCCACTCTTCTTATTGTGAATTGTAACCTGGAGTAGTTACAGCTTATTGGACATACCCTTAACAATTTGTGCATGTGTTGATGCTTTCATAATGTAAGTCAGAATAATGCATTTATCAATTGGGCAAGAGTCACAAAATGTAGCATCCAGAGCATAATTTCCTTACTTCTAATAAATTATTCTTCCCTTTTACCTATTATGACTGTGGCTAGAATAGAATTTAATCTTTAAAATGATATAATTATCGCTTTCTACAATAACTGGAATATTTCATGCAATGACAAAGTAGAGTCCATTTTCATTTTGGGAAATGGCATATGGCTTTATGACAACGTTGAGATGGTCAGTCACATGCTTGCATATGGAGATTTCAGTTCACTGTGCATAAGTTTGGGTGTGTGTGCATGTATGTTCCAGTGTTGACAAGCACTTGTCTAAAGAATAAGCCAGTGCCATTTTCCAAAGCACAAGCACATTCTGTAACTGCTCAGGCAGGGAGTGAAGAGAATCTTATCCAACTGAACCAGTCAGGGCCCTTAGAGGAAGCAGAATGCAATTTTCCAAATTGAAATCTAGCCAGTATGCTGAGGCTAGTGCCTCCATTCTTTCAGATATTAGGTCTCTGGTTTTATATCTTATCTGAAAATTGATGTCTGCAGTAAAAAGAATGCTTTGCATTCATAGATTATTAGGAAAACAGAGCATGGGTTGCCATTTTTTTTTAGAAAGAAAAGAATAATCTCTACAAAGAGTGGACAAGAACAATCAAGACTCCTAAGTACAACTGGTTTGTACTTTTAAAGGAAAAATAACAAGCATACATCTATATGCAATATAGTTTTTCACTTTTATATTTATTTTATTTATTGTGTGTATATGCTCACATGCATGGCAAGAATGTGTAGAAATCAGAGGACAACTTGCAGGAGTTGATTGCCATCTCCCATCAAGTGGGTTCCAGGGATCAAATTCAGATCATGAATCTTGGCACCAAGTACCTCTATCCCATGAATCATCTTGCTGGCCCATATTGTCCAATGACCAATAAACATGTTACATCTGAATACTAATGTTGTGTCATAAAAATTAACTTTGCTTTTTAATTAAGAGAAAAATAAATATGAAAAAATTTTCCATCCTGTAATTTTGTTATAAATTATATCATGTCACAACACATTTTAATTTTATGCTATTACTACAGATCCATATATGTAACAAGATTCAAACATTAATGAGTTTACCATACAACCATTGTAGTAATTGTGGTTTAATATAATGATTGAGAATTATGAGTATTAATAAAATTAGGCTACATATTAGGTGTCTAGTTATAGATTGACGAAGATATTCAGAATATCAACTGGACAAGAATTCTCTGAATCTACTCAGTTATTAGCTAAGTATGATGAAATGGTATTTTAAATGCCTAATGGTACTCAGTTCTATAGATATTTCAAAAAGACCCAATAAATAAGTAAAAAGATCTTTTAAAAAGAAAGAGTATTAAACATTTAATAACTTTATTTAATATGATAAGATGTGGTAACTAAGAAAACATTAAAAGGCAATTCTTATAGCATAATTTAGTTTACCAGTGTAATAAATAGTTTTCAGTTTAAGTTTTACATTTATTTTCCAACTTGTGAGTTGAATTTATTTTTGCATTGTTCTTTATAATCATAGAATTAACCCCAATGTGACTGTTAAATGTGCTGCACAAGCTTCTTTTTGTTTGGGTCAGCCAGTCAATACATCATTCTCATGAGGTCAGGGTCATGCTCATTAGCGTTGCTCTGCTGAGGCCACTGATTATGCTCTCTGTCCTGATGACTGTGAGATGCCTGAGAGGAAGAGCAGAAGGATTTGGAAACACTTATCAAAACAGAAAGTGTAAGAAGCTGGAGAGATGGCTTAGCTCTTAGGAGCACCTGCTGCTCTTGCAATGAGTGGGTACATATGTGGCAGCTCACAACAGTCCTTAACTCCAGGCCCAGGGACTCTGACCATCTTTTCTGCTTCAGAGGGTACCAAGCATGCCTATAATATACATAAATACATGCAAGGAAAAATATCACATGAAGTAAAAACAGATCTTAAAAAGTGTTTTAAAAAACAACTGTAAATGCCCAAGTGGATTATAGATCAAGGCTCTCATTTTCTTGTACAAAGATACAAAGAACAGCCATTTTCTTTTTAATTTCTATATTCTTCTTAATTTTTTCCATTGCGGGGGGCTGGGGGGAGGAACACCCCTATCCTTCTTTGGAGAAAAAAAACCCTGTATCAAGACAAACAAACAAACAAAAAACAAAAAACAAAAAACCCAAAACCCAGTATATTTTAATTTAAAAAGTAATGTTCCTTCAAAAATTAAGGAAGAATATCTAAAAGCACTAAGTCACAAGGAAACATGTTGATCAGGCCAAACCGAAAGTTTTAAGTGAATATTCATTAGCAAGACAAAATTCTTCTTATACAATTGTATTGTTATGTTTGGTCCAATTTCCTAGAAATTTATACATCGTATTGTAACTCCAAAAATGTTTCATTTGTTTGTTTCAGGTATACAATGTTTGCATTGTATACCTGAAAGAAACAGTCTTCAAGGGTAGGAACAACATAGCAAAGACAGAAGAACATGGAGCTGGATGAGGAGGGAAAAAGGAAGAGAGTAAAGGTTGAGGGGTCAGATATGATGATCTGGATCTAGATTGGAATGAGGCCGGCCAAAGAAGGTTCTAGAACTTTAATCACCAGAAATTTTAAACGTCATTTTTCCCCCTTCAATGAATCTTTATTAATTCATCCAATATGGCCTCAATGAACTGGTAAATTCCTAAAGAAATCTACTGTATACTACTTTCTAATTTAAAGCATGGATGAGTCCACACTTCAATAATAATGATTTGAAGTCATATTAAATGTTTCCCTTTATAAATTGCCTTGGTCATGGTATTTTATAGAAAAGTAACCAAGGCTGAAGTCAATACCAGGAAGTGCGCTATTGCTGTGACAGGCCTGATCATGCTGGATTTTTAGTTTTTGTTTTGTTTTGTTTGAGAAAAATCAGCTCCAGAAAACTTAAAGTTAGAGCCAAGACTTGTGCAGAGAGATAAAAGAGACAAAAATAATTGGGCAATGAAATATAGGGAAGGATACCCTTAGGTCAAGACCCTACCCAACTCAGTTTCCAACCGTGAAAGAAAATGTCCTAGGGAATTTTCTGCTCCTAAAAAGCAACAACAAAGCAAAGACTGCAAACTTGTTCAAGGGGACCAGATTCCGTGCCTAGTAGGCAGGCAAACTTGACTGTGCTATCCACGTGGTTCTGGCTCCAGAGTTTAAAGGCCACATGAGTAAGGGTTTACATGGTAAAATCTTCCACCATGGCTAGAAAGAGTTTTGGAATCCAGCCAATGCGTGGCAGAGCAGTCCCTAAATTAAGGCCCTGAAAGGGCAAGAGACCCTGAGCAGTCATTGTGTGAAGTTTTGGAAGTGGACCCTGAATTGCACTGGAGACCACAAGAAGTGAAATACCGGCCAAAGAAAGCTGAACACAGGCAGTAGAATGTGCCAGAAAGAGAGAAGTGTGCTGTAATCAGCAAAACTGGGAGGATAGTTATTTAAGCCGTTGATACCAGGCATGGAACTCTAGGATTTGGGGTTTGCTCTGCTGGATTTTGGTCTTACTTCGGTCCAGTGTTCCTCACTATACTGATTCCTCTTTTGGAATGGTAATGCAAATTCTGTGCCGTTGTAGGTTGGAAATGTGCAGTATGTTTTAGATTTTACAGGGAGTTAAAATGAAAGGATTACCTTCAGTCTCAGAAGAAATTTTGACCTTTGGATTTTTAAATAGTGTTGAAGCTGAGAGACTGAAGAATTTAACGTTGTAATGAATTCATTTTGCATTATGATATGGTCATGAGCCTATGGGGGCCAGGGAATGGAATATGGTGGTTTGAGTAACAATGGCCCTCATAGGTTCACAGGCTTGAATTTCTTGGTCCTTGTCAGTAGTGTGGTTTGGGAATGATTAAGAAGTGTGGCCTTAGTGGAGGTGTGTTGCTGGAGAATGGCTTTCAAGTTTCAAAAGTCTCATGACACTCCCAATTTGCTCTCTGCCTCTTTTTGTGATTTGAGATGTGAGATCTGAGCTTTTCCTGATGCCTTGCCTTTTGTCAACAATCATGGACTAACTTAGAACTGAAAGCCAATTAAACACTTTCTTCTATAAGTCACCTTGCTTATGGTGTTTTATCTGTAAGAGAAAAATAACTGAGATTGGTACAAAAATTCCAAATAAAATTCTTGAAACCTAATTCAATGCAGCAATGAGGGATTGATGCAACAAATATAAATCAATAAATTCAATTCATCACATAAATGGATTCAATCATAGAAAAGACCTTTGGCAAAATCCAATATCTCCTTATGATATAAGTCATGGAGTGGCTAGGGATGGACATTGAAGATCTCAAGATAATAAATGCTATACACATGACTCTTACAAACTTTATGCTTAAACAGAGAAAAACTCAAAGCATTTTCACTAATGTTAGGAGCAAAACAAAGTTCATATTCTTTCAAATCCTATACATCAATAAGATTGAGGTCTAGAATATGCAAGAAATCCATAAAGCCAAGCACAACAAAACAATTCACATTTTTTTAACATGGGCTATGAAACCAGACATAATTTCCTCATAATTCTCTCATAGAAGAAACAGAATTAGTAATAGACATTTAAAGGATTCTTCAACATCCTTAAGCCATTATGGAAATGCAGACTGGAACTCCTTTCAAATTTCTTCTGACTATAGTCAGAATGATCATTATCAAGGATATAAAGACATCAAATGCTGGCATGCATGTGGGGAAAGGAGAACCCTTCTATACTATTTGTGGGAGTTTAAACTAGTGCAATTCCTTTCCTAATTTTGAGGTTACTCAAAATACTAACATGGTATTTAATATTTAACACAGTGCTACACATACCTGTTATACCATTCCTGGATGTATACCCAAAGGAATTTATGTCCTACTACACAGACACCTGCACATCCATGTCCACAAGCACTAGGAAGTATAATTAACCTAGACATCTGTGCTAGCTAGTTTTATGTCAACTTGATGCAAGCTAGAGACATATATGGGAAGAAGGGATCTTAACCGAGAAAAAACTTTCAAATGATTGGCCTGTAAGCAAACCTGCTGTGTGTTTTCTTGATTGGTCATTGATGTGGGAGGGTGTGGCTTGCTGTTGGTGGTGCCATCCCTGGGCTGATAGTCCTTGATGATGTAATAAAGCAGGGTTAGTGAGCCATGAGGAGCAAGCTGGTAAATAGCATTTCTTTATGGCCTTCACTTTAGTTCCTGCCTCCAGGTTCCTGCCCTGATCTGGGATCTGCAAGCCCAGGGGTAGCACCTCCAGATCAGTCATAAACTCTCAGCTACTGCCCCATTTCCTTCTTGCCTGAACTGCTGTCATGTTTTCAGTTGTGATGATCATAGACTCTGGAAATGAGCCCTAAATTAAATGCCTTCATCATGGTGTTTTATCACAGCAAAAGAAAAGTAACAAAGACACATGGTTTGTTTTTCCCCCAGGTTTTCTCTGTGGAAGAAAGTAAAATAAATCTCATGAATTTTGACTACCTATGTTTTCTTCAACATAAAAAAAAAAATCTTTTTTTTTTTGGAGCATAAAGTTGCATAGATGAACAAAACACAAAAGCCATTAAAAATAAATGGAGCTGGCACAAATACGACAAAACCCCAAATACCTAATGCTCTGGTTACTAGACTGTCAGTAGTCATGTCTGTCTTTGTTGAAGACAAACATTTTGAGAGAAAAAATAAAATAGAAAAAAAATCAATGCTCTAGTGTTGCATTCAGAACTCAAGAAATGCAATGTTTCTTTTTAAATGAGATCTTTGCATTCCTGTGAATCCTTGGATAGGCCTAAAGGAAAAGGTCTTCCATGCCTGGTCTGGAATAGTATTTTCTTTGCTCTCTGAAAGGCCTCCTTTGTTTCCTTAGGCCCTAGCTCACCTCCCTATCACTTTCAATCTTATCCCCAAGTTTTATTTTATTCTTGGTGCATCATCACTATATGAACATATCTTGTTTTATTTATTTTTCCATTCTTAGTACAATGAAAAATATGCTTTACTTTAAAACGTGCCTTAATGTTAATACCTAAAATAGCTCATGCATATTGTTGCTATATGCTAAATGTTTGTTGAATGAATAATAAATAAGCTCATACCTTTTCTATAATTTCACAGAATTTCTCAGCATGAAAGTGTCTTAATTTATTAAACTTGTCTCCTATTAATTGACATTATGGTTTGCTGATTTATTTTTGACATTTATATAATTATAATAAATGTCCTTATACATATTTATTTGTATAGTTGTAATTTTATTTCTCCTTGATGGATTTCCTAAACACTGAAATTACTTGATTAAAGGAAGTGTACTGAGTATATGTTCTATACATTTATGAATATGTTTATATAAACATCACTGTATGTATTTCATTTTAATAGATATGAGGGAATCTGTACCACAGGAGTCATAGCATTCATGCTTCAGTATCTGCATAGCCGCTCTCAATTTCCACATCTCCTTTACTGGCACTGGGAATTATTAAACACAGATATGCATATTTTTGACAACATGGTGATTCACAATAACTAGCCCTTCCTTATTATTTATATTTCTATACCCCTGACGACTAGTGAAGTTAAACATGTTTTCATGAATTTACCTACCAATCTGTAATATTTCTTCTCTGACTTACTGATTCACATCACTGCCAAATTTTACTTGAGTGTGTCTCTATTTTTAATCAATAAAATTATTGTTTTTACACAGGTTACAAATATTTTGTTTCAGTCTTAGATTTTGTTTATGGTATATATTTATAAAGTTTAAATTTGTAATTAGACAATCATTTCCTATAATTGCTTATTATTAATTCTGAAAGCTTCACCTACCATACAGTTAACTATTCAAGTATTTCTCATTTTGATAATACTGTGTACATTTACATTTATAGCTCTAATCCATACAATTTATTTTTACTGATGATATAATTAAATAATATTATTACTTTTATATGGATAGGTAGCTAATTATGTTAAATATATTCAGGAATAACCAAAAACATCCCAGTGAGATCAAACTATATTTTATATTCTTCATTATATTTTAAGTTCTTTCTTATGCAGTTGGAATTTATTTTCAATACCATTAACTATATGTGTACTATTAAGTTAATAAGTTATTTAGATATAATGTTTTGGTTCTATATTATAGCTAGAAAATAAAGTTCAGATACAATGTTTTGAGATGGAAAGTTTGGGAGATAACTGGGTCACGAGGATAGAGCCCCATGAACATAATTAGTGCCCTCAGAATCAGAGTTAGAAGAGTTATGCTTCCCTTTGCTATATGAAAATACCAACAGCAGGCATCAGCAATAGACCCAGATGACTTCCCTTGTGATTTCCCCCTATCATTTCTTAAGCCACCTGCTATGTGTTGTTGATTTTTTTAAACTCTTTTTTGGGGGGTCTGCCACCCAGCTCTCAAATAAGTCACACACTGGCTTATTCTTAATTATGAATGCCTGGACTTAGCTTGGTTTGTTTCTTGCCAATTTTCCTTAACTTTAAATTATCCCATCTACCTTTTGCCTCTGGGCTTTTATCTCTTACTTTTGTAAATCTTACTCTTACTCCATGGCTTGCTGTGTAGCTGTATGACTGGCCCTTGGAGTCCTTCTCTTTCTTTGGCTACTTTTTTATCTCCCCCCAGATTTTTCCCTCTATATATTCTCTCTGCCTGCCAGCCCTGCCTATCCTTACCCCTGCCTGCTATCGACCATTTGGTTCTCTATTAGACCATCAGGTGTTTTAGACAGGCACAGTAACACAGCTTCACAGAGTTAAACAAATGCAACATAAACAAAAGTAACACACCTTAAAATAATATTCCTCAACAGCTATGAATTTTGATTTTAACACCAGCACCTGTATGTTGGCCATACATCACATTAGGTTGGAGAAGTTGGTTGATACTCCTGTGTTTTTAGGACAGGAGTACATGACACATAAACCTAGAGAAGGTTTACCATATTTAAGTTGCCCATCCTGAGCAAGAAGACACAAGAAGAACATCTTGAGGGCATTAGAGAATGAAATACCCTTGCTTTTAAAACACAGTTACTGTGCATAACCTTTTCTTTTCTGCTCAACTTAGTGAAGTCTAGAGCTGGAATGTTGCCAGTGTGTCAAGAACCTCAAAGGAAACAGAACGGGAATGAACAGACAAGGAGAAACACAATACACATAAAGTAACCTAAGCTGGGGAATTCTGGAAATGGAAATTTTAGGAACTCAAACAGGAACCTTAGAGGCAAGCATCACCAACAGAAGATAAGAGATGGAAGAGAGAATCTCAGGCATTGAAGACAATTTATAAGAAACAGATGCCCTGATTTAAAAAAAATTACAGGTGAAAAAACATCAAAGAAATCTGAGAAAACATGAAAAGACCAGACTAAGAATAATAGGAATAGAGGAAACAGAAGAAATCCAAGTCAAAGCCATAGAAAATATTTTCAACAAAAATCATAGAAAAAATTTCCCTAATCTAAAGAAGGAGGTGTCTATTAAGGTACAAGAATCACATAACACCAAATAATAGGCTGGACCAGGAAAGAAAGTCTCCTTGGCACATAATAATCAAAACACTAAACACTACAGAACAAAGAAAGAATATTAAAAGCTGCAACGGAAAATATCCTAACATATAAAAGCAGACTTATTAGAATAACACCTGACTTTTCAATGGACACTCTAAAAGTCAGAAGCACCTGGACAGATGTTCTACAAACTCTAAGAGACCAAAGATGAAACATAGACTACTAGACCTTACAAAACTTTCAATCATCATAAATGGAGAAAATAAGACACTCCATAATAAAAACCAAATTTAAGCAATAGCTACAAATCCAGCCCTACAGAATGTGCTAGAAGGAAAATTCCAACATAAGGAAATTAACTTCACCAAGAAAACATAAGGAATATATAATCCCAGACAAGCAAATCAAAAGAGGGAAAACATGAACACACACACACACACACACACACACACACACACACACACACACACACACACCACTACCACCACCACCACCACCACCACCACAAATACCATTACCAACAACAAAAAAAACAGAAATCAATAGTCATTGGTCATTGATATCTCTCAATATCCATGGTCTTAATTCTCCAATTAGACACAGACTTAAGAATGGATGCAGAAACAGGATCCATAGCTCTGCTGCATCTAAGAAACACACCTCAACATCAAGGATAGACAGTACCAAAGGGTAAAGAAAAAATTGGAAAAACATATTCAAAGCAAATGGACCCAAGGAGCAAGCTGGTGTAACCATTTTAATATCTGACAAAACAGACTTCAAACCAAAGCTATTTAGAAGAGATAGGAAAGGACACTTTACTCTTATAAAAGGAAAAAGTCCATCAAGAGGACACTGTAATTTTTTACATCTGTGCATCAAACACAAGGGTACCTAAGTTTGTAAAAGCAACAATGCTACAGCTTAAGTCACATATTGACCCTCATACACTGATGCTGTGCATATCGCTCTATATAAATAAAACACTGATGGCCAGTGACCAGGCAGGAAGTATAGGCGGGACAAGGAGAGAGGAAAATTGGGGAAACAGGAAGAAGGAGAGGGAGACACGGCCAGCCACTGCCAGGACAAGCAACATGTAAAGGCGCCGGTAAGCCACAAGCCATGTGGCAAGGTATAGATTTATAGAAATGGATTAATTTAAGCAAGAAGCCTGCCATGGCCATACAGTTTACAAGTAATATGTGTCTGTGTGATTATTTTATATGTGGATTGTGGGACTGTGGGGCTTGGTGGAACCTGGAGAGAAGCCCTCCAGCAACACACTGATAGTGAGAGATTTCAATACTCAACTCTCACCAACAGACAGGTATCCAGATGAGAACTAAACAAAGAAATGTAGAGCTAATTGATGTTATAAACCAAATAGACCTAACAGATATTTACAATATTTCTTCTTCTCAACAGCTCATGGAATTTTCTCCAAAACTGACCATATACTTAGGCAAAAACCAATTCTCAGCAGATACAAGAGAACTGAAATTACACCCTGCATCCTCTCTTATCAATATCAATAGAAACAGCAGAAAGCTTGCAGACTCGTGAAAACTGAATAACTCTACTGAACGAAAACTGGGTCAAGACAGAAATTAAGAAAGAAAGTAAAGACTTTGTAGAATTGAATAAAAATGAACACACACTATACCTAAACTTATGGGACAAAATGGAGGCAGTTCTAAAAGGTACATTCATAACACTAAGTGTGTACATAAAAAAAGAAGAGATCTCATATTTAGTAATTTAACAGTGTACCTGAAAGCTCTAGAACAAAAAGAAATCACACTCAAAAGGAGTAGATGGCAAAAATAATCAAACTCAAGACTGAAATCAATAAAGTAGAAACAAACAAACCCTCCCAAACAATGATATAAAAAATCAATGAAACAAAGAGTTGGTTCTTTGAAAAATGAACAGGATTGACAAGCCCTTAGCCAAATTAACTAAAAAGCAGAGGGAGATGATTCAAATGAACAAAATTAGAGGTGAAATGGTGATATTAGAGCAGATGCTGAGGAACTCTAGAGAATCATAAGTTCATTCTTTTAAAAACCTGTACTTCAGTAAATTGAAAAATCTAAAAGAAATGAATAATTTTCTCAATATATACCTCCTAACAAAGTTAAATCAAAGTTACATAAACAATTTAAACAGACCTATAACACCTAGTAAAATAGAAGCAGTCATTAAAAGTCTTCCAATCAAAAAAATGTCCAGGCAGGACCAGATGGTTTTAGTTCAGAATTCTACCAGACTTTCAAAAAAAAAAAAAAAAGAGTTATCATCAATACTCCTCAAATTATTCCACAAAATAGAAATAGAAAGAATATCACCCAATTATTTTATGAGGTCATGGTTACCTTGATACCCAAACCACATAAAGACCCAACCAACAAAGAAAGAGAATTGAAGACCTATCACCCTCATGAATATTGATCCAAAAATTTTCAATACAGTATTTGCAAACTGAATCCAAGAACACATCAAAAATGTCATCTACCCTGACCAAGTAGGCTTCATCCCAGAGGTGCAAGGATGGTTTAACATATGTAAATTTATAAATGTAATATACCATAAAAACAAACTGAAAGACAAAAACCATGCGATCATCTCAGTAGATGCAGAAAAAGCCCACAACATAATCCAAATCCCCTTCATGATAAAATTCCTTCAGAGATTAGGAATACAAGGAACATATCTCAACATAATAAAGGCGGTTTACAGCAAGTCCACAGTCAACATCAACTTAAATGGAGAGAAAGTCAAAGCAATTACACTAAAATCAGGAACAGGACAAGTTTGTCCACTCTCTCCATACTTATTCAACATAGTACTTGAAGTCTTAGCTAGAGCAGTAAGATAACTGAAGGTGACCAAGGTAATATAAATTAGAAAGGCACAACTCATAATATCTTTATTTGCAGATAATATGATAGTATACATAAATGACCCCAAAATTATACTGGGAAAACTCCTATAAACACTTTTATCAAAATATCTTGATATAAAATTAATTAATAAAAATGATTAGCTTTCTTGTATACAAATGTCAAATGGACTGAGAAAGAAACCAGAGAAAAACTACTTTCAGAATAGCCTCAAATAATATAGGATATGTTCATGTAACTCTTTCAAGCAAGTGAAAAGCCTGTATACCTTTGAAGAAATAAATTGAAGAAGATATCAGAAGATGGAAAGATCTCCCATGTTGATGCATCGGTAGGATCAATGTAGTCAAAATGGTCATCCTACCAAAACCAACCTATAGATACAATGCAATTACCATCAAAAGTCAACAAAATTCATCATAGATCTTGAAAGGACAATTTTTTTGTCCTTCATGCGAAAACATAAAAAACAAACAAACCTAGAATAGCTAAAACAATCCTGAATAACAAAAGGACTGCTAGAGTTATCAAAATCCCCTACCTCAAATAGTATTACAGGGATATAATAATAAAAACAACATCGTATCTGCATGAAAGAAGACATGTTGATCAATGGAATCAAATTGAAGACCAAGACATAAATCCATGTACCTATGGACATCTGTTTTATGATCTAGAGTCCAGAAATACACAGCTGGAAAAAAGACAGCATGTTTGACCAATGATATTGGTCAAACTGGATGACTGCATGTAGAAGTATGCAAATAGATCCACACTTATCACCCTGCACAGATCTCAATTCTAAATGGATCAAAGAATTCAACATAAAAACAGGTAAACTGAACCTGATAGAGAAGAAAGAGGAAAAGCCTTGAACTCACTGGACCTCTGATTTATGACATAGAGTCCAGAAACACATAGCTGGACCAAGCCATTTGTATCTATATATATGTATCTCTCTATATATATAGAATATATATATATATATTCTATAAGTTATGTTCCTTTAGAGAACCCCGATTATTAATAGTATTAAACCTAAATACTACTGTTCTTCTAAAAGATACTGTCCTTCTAAAAGAACATAGAAATGAAATTTTGCCTAATAAGATTCTGCTATACTCATCCATCATCAGAGAAGCTTCCCATGCAGCAGATGGAAATAAATTCAGAGATCCATAACCAGACACTATCCATAACCAGACGCTATGCAGAAAATGAAAGTCCTTGGAACACTCAGCCCTAAAAGGGATGTCTCCAACAAACCTCTCCCTTCAGGGCTCAGGGAATGCTGAAGAAGAGCAGGTGCAAAGAGTGTAAGAGCCAGGGGTGATAGAGGACATGAGAAAACAAGGTCCTCTAAATCAACAGGATTGATGCACATATGAACTAATAGAGACTGAGGCAGCATGCCCAAGGCCTGCAAAGGTCTGCACCAGATGAAGTCCTAGGGCTGGAAGGAGAAGTAGAAACAAGCCCCCATCCCTAACTCAGAAGCATTCTCCAACCGATAACCACTTGCAGATGAAAATTTAATTTCTCCAAGGGAGTCTCACTGGGGAAACAAACTACTCTTAAGGGTAGGTTGCTTGCTCAGCAGTAGATGACCAAAGGAAAAGGAACTCAATGGCTTTTTTGAAGGTTTTTTTTTCTCAATGTTGTTTCAGAGCTTTAAAAAATTATATAAAGTCATTCAGTTTATTCCAATTTTCATTATCTGTTCATACTTATATGGAAATATACAGTTCACTTTTTTCTTTTATTGAAAATAGTTTTTTTCTCATATACTACATCCTGATTACGGTTTCCCCTCCCTCTCTCCCTACCATTTCTTCACCAACTTCCCTCCCATCTAGATTCACCCTCATTCTTTCTCTCATTAGAAAAAAAGGCTTAGACACCATGGGAAAAGGGAGAAGCAGAGTGCTAGGGAGGTTCCCAGGAATCCACAAAGATGACTCCACCATAGACTACTGGCAATGGTCAAGAGGGTGCCTAAGCTGACCTACTCTGGTGATGTGATGGCTGAATACCCTAACTGTCATGATAGAATCCTCATTCAGTGACTGACAGAAGCAGATGCAGAGATCCATGGCTGGGCCCCAGGCGGAGCTCCAGGAGTCCAATCAATGAGAAAGAGGAGGGATTCTATGAGCAAGAGATATCGAGACCATGATTGGAAAAAGTACAGAGACAACTAGCCAAACTAGTAGAAACACATGAACTGTGGACCAATAGCTAAGGAGCCCCCATGGTACTGGACTAGGCACTCTGGATAAGTGAGACAGTTGTTTAGCTTGAACTGTTTAGGGGACCCCAGACAGTGGGACCAGGACCTGTCCCTAGTGCATGAACCGGCTTTTTGGAACCTAGTGCCTATGGTGAGACACTTTGCACAGCCTTGGTGCAGGGAGGAGGGGCTTGGACCTGCCTCAACTGAATGTACCAGGCTCTGCTGACTCCCCAGGGGAGACCTTGCCTTGGAGGAGGCTGGACTGGGGCCTGGGTTGAGGGGGAAGGCTGGGGGGAGGAGGAAGGAGGACAGGGGAATCTGAGTTGATATGTGAAATGAATAGAAAATCTCTTAATAAAAAAATAAAGGTTTCTAAGGAATTATAATATAATATAATACAAACAAAATCTAACACATTGAAATAGAACAAAACAAACAGGAGGAAAAGAGCCCAAGTGAAGTTGAGAACCAGAGACTCATTCTTTTGCACACTTGAGAATCTCATAAAAAAAAACCACAACACTAAATTGGAAGCCATAAGACATATGTAAAGAATCTGTAGGATAAAAAGAGAGAATAAAAATTGCAAATAAAAATAAAATAAAATTAAAAAAAATTCCATTTCAGAAGGGAGCAAAAACTTTGTCAGGAATTGAATATACTATGTGATATTTTGGCTAAGGATCAGTATTTGATAAGGCTGGGCCTGAAGAAGTAGTTATGTTTGTCAAAGAGATCAGATACAATGATGTGAAATCTCTCATGTGTTACTCAGACAACTGGACATTAATCAGACAGGGCTGAAAATTAATTTATGATTAGTAAGAGATTAGCACCTTTGAGGTGAAAAATTCTATGCTTCATTGGGGCAATGGTAAAGTGTTTTCTTCAGGTTCTGCACAAAAATCTGTTATGGCCAAGTTTAGGAAGCTGGATCATATCTAGATAGCAGCAGAACTTGGCTATCAGTCTCATGGTACCTGTGGTGGTTTGAATGAGAATATTTTATATTGGCTCAGATGTTTGGATACTTTGTCATTATTGATGGCTTTGTTTGCCTAGGTTTAGGAGCTAACTCCCGGCTCACACTTAAGTCAGATATAAATTAGTGAACTCTTTTGGAAAGAGTTGCTGATGTTTGATGGACACTGAGTGTTGAGTACGGAGTATTGTGATGGGGTCATCACAACCTTAGTGAAAGGATAAAGTGCTCTTTAAATTGGCTGAAAGCATCCTGTCCTAGAGGTTTCTGTACAACTTCCACTTATCTTCATGGCCATTTCCTAGAGTATCAGAAAAATTCCCGAGAAAATTGAAAAATGTAAATTGTGTGAAGCCCTGGATTCTCAGAGCAGAGGTGTATAATGGGTAAATGTGGCAAAGGTAATGTTCAAAACTTCCTTTGAAAGAGTATATAACTTGGTAAAGATTTTCACAATGAAATGTCAGAGTACTCACCACTGATATTTCTGTGACCTGAAGCCAAAACTGGTGCAGAAGAGTTACATTACAATATCTTGTTAAATGGAACATCTTTGGTATCCATGGAAATTTCATAAAGAGGACCATGTGATCTTTTGCAGGATGAGAGTGAAGACTGCCAACCAGAAATCATTCAGGCTAGACTTTTCAAATAATAACTTTTAGAAATAAAAACTTAAAGAAATATTAAGAAGGCTTCTTTACATAGCCCTTGGGTTAAGTTGGCAGTTAGAGGTGCAATTAAGAGCTAATTAGAAATGAGCAATTACCACATGATCTGGCTGGTCACACAAATATTACTAAAATATAACACAGGAAAAATACATAGAGCCAATAAAGCAGTCAAAGAAAACCAACATAGATAAAGGTAAATGTTAAGATGCCTTAGGATGGAAAATGAAGTACTGCTGAGGCAATGAGCTGTTGGTTATGCTTGCACACAATTGGTTGCCATAACAACCTGAGATTTTAAAAAGGTGGACCAAGAAATTGCATCAGTGGGTACACAAAGAACCAAGACATTCCATCTCTCCCAGAGCACTTATAAGGAAATACTTATTATCCTAAATTATGATTCAATAAAATGCCAATGCCAATTACTATACTGGTCAGTATTTTCTTATATTCACTTGTTCAACCCACTATGGTTGATAATAAAGTAAAACAGAACATATATTTGGAATTGTACAAAATGGAATTAAATCAATTTAAGCAAAAGGCCAGATTGTGGTTAAATAAAATGGAATATCTGAAGTTAAATAATTCCATCCTAATCCACTTGGTTGTAATAAAACATTTAAGCATACACATTATGGATATGAGGTCACCCACTGTTTTGAGTCTCCCCAAAAGACTTCATAGCTAAGTTATAAATTAATTTAAAAGGTTTTTATGAAATTGTAAATGTTTTGCTGAGCCTTTAGAAATGCTTCCAAGGGAAATTACTAAGAATGCAATAAAAAATATTTAAACAGGCTTAAGCTGGCAATTTAAACTTTTGTAACATGAAAGATGATTAGTTTCAAAATCATCTTGGCATTGGAATTTTTTGATTATTTGGATCCATTTAAAGAGACAAAGAATTTTTCACAAATACTATGCTTTTTCCTCCTTCTATTTTCCTCTCAATAGAAAATTTAGAATGATTTCAGGTAAACAAAACCAAGATCCAATTCTCTGAGATCTTGTGCAATCTAATTTCTGAGGAATTAAAAGATGGTCATGTCTATTTCATTTCCACTCTAATTTTGTCTTGTGCACAAGTTCAAAGTACATGTTCATTTCCTATATGAATTTTGGTGACTAATGTTTTTCTTCCTTCCAGACAGGATCAATGAAAATGTCCCTGCAAAGCACCCAAGTCTATCCTGTAAAGAACACACACACACACACACACACACACACACACACACACACACACACACACACACTATATGTACACACATATTATACATGCATACATACATATAATCAATACTTTAATCATTAAATGGAGTCATTTGACTCATTAGCCTTTGTCTTGTTTACAGATTAGATGTGCGGTGTTATTGGAAAGAGCAGACTGTCTGAGCCTTGAAATGAACTTTGATTTTCTGGTGATGGGTGGATAGTAATACAGAACGTGCTCTTCTCACTGAACTCTTCTGCTCAAGTGAAAAGGGGTGATATTTGCACAAATGGATCAATCAGCCTTTGTGATATCTGGAGTAAGTGGCTGTTGGCTTCTCTTTTTCCTCCTAGACATTCACCCCATAAGTTGAGTATATTGCATGATGGAAGAACTTGAGCAGCATCGTTTAAAGGTTGGCTCAGAAATTGGTTCATGTGTCAAGGTTAAGTGAGCAATAGATACAGAGTTGTTTGTTTTTCACTATAATCATGACTACCCTAGCCAGTGAAATTAATGCTAAATTAATACTTTTACTCTAGGCAGGAAATGGTTGATAGCATTAAGCTGTTGATATTGTTTAAATTGATGGTGACAGAAACTAGGATGGCAATGCATTAAGTTTTTTTTTTCATAAAACGGGGAGTATTTGAAAACTTAATGAAACAGAATGTTTACTCAAAATGAGCTATAAACTAGTTTATCATACTTAATGCTTACTCTCTTACATTTACCACACATTCATTTTTTTTTTTAATAAAATCTTTAGGGCTGGCAAGATGGCTCAACAGCTAAATTCATTTGCCATCAAGTACCTGATGACATGAATTTAATCCCTGGAATCCACGTGGTGGAAGGACAGAACTGATTCCTGAAAGTTGTCTTTTGACCTCCACACCTGTACTGTGACTTTGAGTACTCTCTCTTTACCTCTCTTCTTTTTTCTTATCTTTTCTTCTTTTCTCTTCCCTCCTCTTCTCTCTCTCTCTCTCTCTCTCTCTCTCTCTCTCTCTCTCTCTCTCTCTCTCTCTCTCTCTCACACACACACACACACACACACACACACACAAATAATTAAATGTAAAAAGAATTAATAAAAATTAATACAATTTTTGTGAGGGTTGGAATGTAGGTCAGGCTACTTGCCTAGTATAAGCAAGATCCTGGATTCATTCCCCAGCACCACAAATGAAGAATAAACAATTCGTATGAATACAAAGTTGTTTTTAAGTTAATGTATCAATTCTGCTAAATTTGATATTTTCATGTTCTAGTGTTCTACTAATAATCACTGCCTTGAAGTTTTTTCTTTGGTATTATCTTATCTGTATTTCTTTAAGTAGATTTTCTTGCTAAAATCTAAAATTTTCACTCTCTTTAAAACTGAACTGACACCAAAACATCTTACATATATTGGAAATCCTCATCAGAAACTGTTTGTTTCTCTAATGACCCCAGGACCAGAAAACAGGATGTATTCCTTTTTCATCATTTCTAAGTCCTATTTCCTGCCATGTCTGATATAAAACACATTTTAAAGTTTAAAACAGAACAGAGGTCAACATAAAAAGACTTTAGAATCCTGGTCTTTGTTTCTTGTTTCTGATCTTTAATAATACAACAAATAGTTGAACTATTTCTCTTTGTCATACAAAAGCATTAGAAAGAATGGCAGCTCTTTTTTTTTAATCATAGGTTAGAACTTCCAAATATGTAAGCATAAATATCAGGAAAACATCACAAAACAATGTATAACATTCATAAATTCCTCAAATCTTCAAAACAACATTCTGCATTATCCCTCGGTTTTCCACAGGTCCTGTTTTGACACACAACGCGTATTTTCAGTCTAAACTTTTTTCTCATGCCTAAAATAGAATTTATTCTCCTGGGAACATACTCTGATGACTTTCTTCTTTCTTAATTGCATAGTCAAAGAGGATCATCTGGAATATTGAACAACTCACCAGTCAAACCAATTTGAAAACAATAGCCAGCCTTGGCATCTTCCTACAGCATCTGCAGCTCCTGCTTGTTTTCTGTTCTACAAAGCTGGTCTCCTTCGGGAGACCTATTCTCCTCACTACTTCTCCCTCCCTTCTCTCTCCTGTCACCTCTCTCAGCATCATTTGGATTTGGTGTCACCAAATCCAAAGGCTATTTTCAATGCTGGCCTCAGCAGCAGTCAGCAGGACAGAATTACTTTCCATCCTGAAGTGACCGAAGTATCAGAGTTCTACCTGAAGGACAAGTAACCGAAGTTTTGTTCCCCCTACCCCCCAGAATTCACTCACCCTCCAACTCCCTCACCTTTCTCCCTCCATTATTCTTTGTTCAGTTGCAGAAATCCTAGGACTTCTGGACTTCATTTTAATCATTGAAAATAATCTAGTTCATATATCCAGACATCTTTTAGTAGTTTTGAGGTGAAGAGTTGGTTAAAGGGAGGTTTAAACAAGAGAGGATTGTTTCTTAAAAAAAAAAAAAAAAAAAAAAAAAAACAAGGGGTCTATCACAGAGGCAAGCAGCAGTATCAAACAGTACAGCAGTGAAATGGGAGGGAAGCACACAGGAGGAAGAGCACACCTAATGTAATATTTGTAAACCATAGTTTTATTCTTGATATTAAGCTTTCTTACATTGAGAGAGGTAGATGGCATTAACATGTTTGAAGAGGAAGCCATTGGTATAGTGAATTTGATGGAGATAGACAACGTGAGGAAGGCGTTTTGATAATGTTTAATAATTGACTGGAGATTGCAATAGTTCCAGTGTTGTTGATGTACCTGAAAATGAAGGATAGATTTATTTTAACAGTTTCTCAGGGGCTTGATTATCTCTCTAGGTAAACTCATCTAGATTCACATTGATACATAAACTCTACTTAGACTATTTTGAATTCAATACATTTCTTCCATCTGGATACCATCTCAGCATGATAAACTCATGTAACCATTCTACTTAATATTTCCATTTATATGTATAAACAGAATTACTAAGTCCAAAGTAGAACTTGTGATTTTACTCACATCTCTCCTTTTTTCCCAACACATTTCCTTCCAGTGTCAAATTATCTTGAATGCCCCTCTATCTCCTGTGCTTCTCCATATGAGACTGACTTATCCAAAAGTAACCATTAAAACTGGTAGCCCTTTGGCTGTTATAGTCTTCATTCTTACAAATGATCGGACAACTAGAGGCAACTTAACAATGAGGAATTTATTATCTTATAATAATAATACATCAGTAAAATGGGTGTATTAGGACAAGGCTACCAGTATGCAAATGACTTATATATTCAGTATTTCATAATCTATTCTTTTAAAAGCTAAAGGTGGGTTTCTGAGAGAGAGAGAGACAGACAGACAGACAGAATTTGCAAAAAATAGAAAGCACACGGTCCATTACAAAAATTGTTAAATAGACCAAAGATCATGGTAATAAGGAAATCAGGACAACCAATGTCCTACTCTGTCCTTGCAATCATATCCATACACCACCAACAATGCACACATCTATTAATGTCACATAAACATACATATGTACACACACATAGAATCAAGACGTGTGTTTGTTGTTCCAGCACAGGTCTGTTATGGAGCCAGTCTGAACATTCATAATAGAGAGGGATATTTAAGTAGGGAGAAGGATAGGAGGATATGGCTGAAGAAGGGTTGTTGGGGGAGGAATAACTAACTCTAAGAATGTTTGAAAAAACGTATGGAAAACTACTATGTTACAAGCTTTGAGTTATTGGTAAGATGTATCCTGGAGGCCCTCAAAACAATACAGGATATTGTTTTTTCTCTTGGTTGATCCATCAGAACTTGACAGCAAGAACTTATTGATGAAAACACCACACACATTGGTCACGGGACATGAAAAATCAAGTTTCTCTTTGCTGACGTTTTGCCTGCTGAATAGCTTTCAAAGACTTAGAAGCTTCTATGTTGGCTGCTCGGGAGGAAACATCAACAGTCCTATCCATCTATGAGCCCTGTGAGTTGCAGTAATGACCATCATGGCAAGATATGCCTATGGGTGCAATAGTAGCACCAATGTTTGAACAGTAACAACTGCTTTTTCATTGGATTTAAGATCTACTTCATGAGAGGAAAGGCATGTTCAGTATTGCAGTTCTTGCCAAGAACCCAAGCTTTGGGAGCTCACAGGCTCCAGGAGTGAGCCTACTACTATTATTTTATAAACTGGCATAATATCAAAATGTTCTCTCAATTTGTATTTCTCTAATTGTACGTTAGTGTAGTTCTCAGACTTCCACAGAGAAGTTAATTTGTACAGTGGGTGGTGGCTTTGCAGAAACTCACAACTTATGAAAATACAGAGAACAACTGAACATGGAGAGCTCAGCTCATCCCACAAATACAATGTTGATATTGCACACTACCTCCCCAAAGCTCAGGGACCACTGCAGAAGAAGGCATGAAAAGAATCATAGGTTGAGGAGGACAGAAAAACTGTGTCTTCTGGACATGACAGGACTTTTGTACTCCCAAACTCATAGCAGCTGTGGTTGTCTGCACATAAACTCCACATAGTGAACCCAGGAGATATTGTAGCATGGAGTAGATAAGGGTGCATGAACCATCATCCCTAACTGAGGAGCTATCACTGTGGCTTCTGGGGAAAGGAAAGTAAGTTTTCTTTAAGTGTGTGGATCGTGGTAGGTTGATCACGCTTCCGCGGGTGGATCCACTTTCAGAAGTCTGTGGTCAGTACAAAATGAAGTCAATAGCTTATTAAACAAAAAGTTAAAATAAACAAAGAAGACACAAAGTTGTGAGGATAGAGAGTTGAGGGTGGATCTGAGATGGGTTAATGGGAAGAGTCAAGGGTTAATCTAGTCAAAATATGCTGTGAGATGGTATTTCTGTATGCTCTGAATATGTGTTGCTATGATTGGTTAATAAAGAAGCTGCTCTTGCCTATGACGAGACAGGTTATAGCCAGGCAGGAAATCCAAGAGAGAGACAGAAAGAAAGCAGAGGTAGGAGAGACACCAGCCTGCTACCCAAGGAACAACATGTCAGCAGACTGGTAAGCCATGGAACACGTGGAAAAACATAGATTAATAGAAATGGGTTAATTTAAGATATAAGAACTAGCTAGCAAGAGGCCTGCCATAGACCATACAGTTTGTAAATAATATTAAGCCTCTGAGTGATTATTGTATTAGCAGTTACTACGGGTCTACGGGGCCAGGCAGGAACAAAGAAACCTTCCAGCTGTAAAAATACATTGTAGGAAAGACTAAAAGAAGTAATTAAAATATTTTTAAATAAAAAAACTTAAAAAAACACTGAAGAGTTCATTTAATAAGAATAATTGGAAACAACCTGAATGTCTATCTAGAAGGAAATGAATTTTTAAAAGAACATATAATTTATTTATAAAAATTTAAATAAATAAAACAGATCTGTAGAAAATACTACAAATCATAATTATGAAAATCAAGTCACAAATGTTTAAATTCTGTGTATATTAACATTAGAGAAGCATTATCTAATGGCATTCTTTTGTGGTAATTGTAGGAATAGATGACAAGGAATCTTGATTTGAGATGACAGTCTCTCTGGAGAGGAAGTGGTTTTAGAGTTCAAATTCAAATGATGTAAAGAGCATCTACAATGTTAGAATTTGGCAGCATTAGGAGAATAATAGGTGGATGTCAGTGTGTGATTTTCAAGGGTTTTAAAAATGTATTTACCACATTTTGTATTAAAAAACAAGTGAAATGTTCGAAAGGATTGAATTTTAATTTTATTAGATTAAGTTATAAACACAAAATAATTGTTGTTTATCTAGACCTCAAACAAATGGACCTATTTAAACAAATGCCAGTTCCACTCAATTTTTGAAATTTAGAATTATACATTTTAATCATTTTGCAATATTTCTCTTGAGAATCTACTCTTACAGATTGGTTATTTGTTCTATTTCTTCTCTTAAACACCAATAATACCAACAGCAAGAATTTTTAGAAATAATAATAGCATGTAAGGGAAAGACATATAAAAATTCCAAACAAAAAATAGGCAGCTGATGAAGTGGTCACCAGTCAGCTGGAACAGAACAAAACACAATCTTAAATGCATGTGTTTGGAGCTGCTACCAAGATAAAACAGTTTGCTTGATGGAACACAAAAAGATGATCTAACCAAACACCAATAATTGGGAAGAGAAAGGAAGGAAGCCTAGGAGCAGGAAAGGCTCATGTTGACAGAGCTTTCCTCTTGGGCCACCAATTCCTAATCCCAAAGAAGGCAGGTCTGGCCTGTTCTGTAAAGAAAGGACATCATTCACCCTAAAGTAGATCATATCAAATACAGAGCTCATTGTGGACCCTGTACTCACTCAGCTTGACTTTCTCTTGCCTTGTTTTCAAATACAAATAAAAAACCATAGATGGTCTTGGCACTTAAAAGAAAACTTGCAACATAAAAGAAACAGAAATACAAATAGATGCTTTAGCATGAATCAAAGAAATAAATCAAAGTAGTACTGTATTGATTGGTATCTTCATTAAAAGGGATTCAATTCATTTAAAAAGAAGAATATGCATTGTACCTATGGTAGGAGGTAGTTGCAAATTTTAACTTAGTCTCCCATCAGTATACTAGGCTTTATTCTCCTTTGATCAGTGTATGTGTGCTAAACACTCTTTTTCCAATCTTAAACAGCAATTGAAAGACTTGGTCACATGAAAATAACTCACCTGCATTCTCCCCAGGTTCATAATATTTCATACTCATCCAATGGCATATGTAGTAGATATTTAATGAGTGTTTCCCCTATGGTAAAAAGAAAAAAAAATAGCAAAATGGCACATAATCCCCTATTCTGTATATACTAGATATATTTTTTATCATTAATCATCTCAATTTGAAATTACACTATTTTATTTTGGATGAAAGAAAAACTGACATCTTTTCTGATCTCTCTCTCTCTCTCTTTCAGTTTCTGTAAGTGTACATGTGCATGAGTCTGCTTAAGTATATATGCACCACATGCTTGCAGGAGCCTACAGAGGACAGAAGAAGGCAGCAGAACCCTTGGAACTAGAGTGGCAGGTAGTTGTGAGCTGCCTGATGTGGTTACTGTGAAGCAAACCTGAATGCTCTAGATGATGATATGTGTATATGGTAGAGAGTTAATGCTTGCTCTTAACCACTAAGACATCTTTTTCATTCCCTTTGTGATCCTTTCAAACTAAAATATTCATTCTTTTCTTTGTAATTCTCTGCTTGGCAATATGTGATGTAAATCCATATGCCTCCACTATCACATCATATCTATGTCTATAGCTATTCAGATATACATGTAGTTCATAGAAATACTGGAGAAATTAAAGTATGAAAGAAGGGAGGAAGTGAAATAAATGGAGCTTGAGTACTTTGAAAATTTATTTATTTTAGAATGCATAGAAAAATTTTCTGTGAAAACATTCTTCACAAATGACTCCATCGCTAACCTAATTAATACCTAACATCTTGTAGAAGATGTCCCATTGTAACAATTTTGCTCTTATCAAGAACTATTTTATTCTTAAGTCTGCCATTGAATGTTAGAATGGAGTATATTAGATGAATTTCATTCTAGATTGCATTTACTCACCAAATTTAGATTATCAATTTATCTACGGGTTTAAAAATGCAAATTATGCCAGGTGGCAGTGACACACACCTTTAATCCCAGCACTCGGGAGACAGAGTCAGGCGGATCTCTGAGTTCGAGGCCAGCCTGGTCTACAGAGCGAGATCCAGGACAGGCACCAAAACTATACAGAGAAATCCTGTCTCAAAAAAACAAAACAAAACAAAAACCCAAAAAAAGCAAATTATATAGGAGAATCCAGTGAACCTCATCAGGGGCAGATCTACAAAATGAACTAAAGGATTTTCTTGACATTTTCCTAGTTCCTTGTGAGTGTTTCTATTTAATCACCTGGGTTTTAGCCCATACATTTAGCTAGGATAAACTTCAGTTAGAAACTCATCATGGGCATCTTTCTTTACTTCTATAACCCAGAACTTCTCTCTGTCTTCCTGGTTTACACTAAGCTTCTTGTTTTAGGTTCTGTCAGTCTTGGATGCCAATGCTTTCTGCTCATCCTTCGTTCAAGGTTATCACAATCCGATTTTGCCTTCTATTGCTTTTGCCTGTATTAGTTATCAACAGTACATGATTACTTTAAAATCATCATCCACCAAAAAGATACTTTTATTTTAAAATGAGTATCATATCATAATGTAAATAAATTTGCCTCTAGCAAGGGAACTTGGAGCTGTAACACAGTGAGACTTTTTGGGTTGGTTAGGAGAGATTTGGGGGACACATATAAGAAGAGGAACTTAAATTTATCTAGAGCCTAGCCAACTGTAAGAAAACATGAATTTTTCAGTCAATGTCTATTCATTGCAAAACTAAAAATCCTGATTGAGCATTTCATTAATATCCTCAGCCTATTAACTTTGCATCATTGCCATTGTCATTTATACTCTGGGATTTGCTATGTGTTTTAGAGTTTTCCTTCCCTTTGGAGGGGGTGAGGGCAGATGTCTAAGTGAATAGAAGAAAAGTTATACTTCGGCAGGCAAGACTGAGCTTCAGAATTGTGTCTGTGACTGGAGGGAGAACATGCTTGAAGGTATTTCAGGCCATAGCTCTCTGAAAGATCTTCCCACATGGCTCGCTTAGCTCTTACTTTCATTTTGTACTAAGCAAAAACTCATTTGAGGGCTATTTAGTGCTCTGGTTTGTGCTTTCTAATACCAGATAAAAGTTAAACAGATGAACCATTTGGGGGGTAAGAACTGGGAAATTCACGGCTGCTAAAATGCTTTAAAGTTCCAAAACGGTTTTGTTTTTTAAACCCATTTTCCATGTTCTAACAGCTGTGGGTTTTCCCAGGGCTCCCCCTGTGGCTCAAAAGGGAGCTGCTTAATGCTTAACAGATGAGCCAATTGAGTTTTTAAATGCAAAATTAAACTTAAAGTGCACAAAGAGCACAGGAGAATCCACAACCAAGAATAGACTAAAGGATGATAGTGAGCTGCAAGCACTGGACTGTGGGGGCACAGCCCAGAGAGGACAGGATGAGCACATTTATTTTCTAATCATCCTCTGAACTGGTTGCAATTATATTCCACATTACCAATAAGCTTTTTTTTTTTTTTTTTTTTTTTTTAACAGCTATTGGCTTTTGATTTATTTGTATGTTCCTGTCTCCTTTAAGAACAAAAAGGGGAAACATAGATGGACAGACTTTGTAGACCTAAGAACAAATGTGTTCTGATCTCCGTTAGATTGGTCTTAGCAATGATGAGCTAAGGGTAGGGGAGATGGTTTGGTTGATAGAGTGTCTCCTGTGCAAACAAGAGGACCTGAATTTGGGACTCTAGCACCAACAAAATACCCAGACATGCCTGCAATCCAGCATGGGGAAGCAGAGACAGCAAGACGCCTGGGCTTTGCTGACCAGCTGGGCTGGCTGAATTGGTATGCTCTAGGTTCAATGAATACAGTGGAGAGAGAGTGCTTGAGGAAAAGTCACAATGCCAACCGTCCGTAGCCTACACACACACACACACACACACACACACACACACACACACACACACCCCTAAACAACGGTAACGATAACAAAACCCAGAAATGGTGAAGTAATTTGGTTCACACACATACCAAAAACAAATGTAGAAACAACAACAAAAACAATCAGAGATAATGAGAAAAATTCAAAGAGAGAGAGAGGGAGAAGTTGTGAGACAATTTAGTTCCATCAGTAATCCATGTTTTTCCTCATGTCCTTGGGTATCTCCCTTCTTGTGCCTGAGACACTCGTAGCTGATCTAGGTGCTCAGAAAATTTTGTTTTCAAAGGAGGGGTGAGGGCAACTGTGAATTTACTACCTCTTTGTTTGTTTGTTTGTTTTTCAAGACAGAGCTTCCCTTTGTAACAGCCCTGGCTGTCCTGGAACCCTCTTTGTAGACCAGGTTGGCCTCAAACTCATTGTGATCTGCCTGCCTCTGCCTCCAGAGTGCTGGGATCAAAGGTATGCACCACCAGGCTGGGCAAATTTACTACTTTTGCAGATGAACATGTTTGGTTGCTAGCACTGGTATGGGGTGCTTCACACCAGCTATAACTCTGTCTCTAGGATATTAGAAATCTTCTGGCCTCTATGAGCACTTGTACCCATATGCATATGTCCCATCTCCTACCCCACATTATTAACAATAAAATAAATCTTAAAAAAAATAAAATAAGGTCCAGAGAAAAGTTTGGACCAACATTGTTAGTAGATTTCTATGGTTCAAAGCAAATCTCTGAATGCATTAAGAAAAACAATTGTCATTGTGTAACCCCCCCAGTGCTGTTATCTCTCAATATCATCGAGTGTAAAACGTCACAGTATAACTTCCGTTATTATGGATGATAACATGAACTGTTATTTTCCAAATCATGAGAATCTTGTTGACAGCCAATCTCCTTATTTCAAACCAATGTACAGCTCAGCCAGTGAGGCTCTTTGGGCTCATAAACACCACTAAGCTTATGGAAGAATATGTCCTGGAGCTTTGATTTCTTTGTATTTTGGAATGATGCACACACACACACACACACACACACACACACACACACACACACACACCCTGCCCCGTATGTTATGTCTTCATTGTTTTGAGGAGTAATTGGTGTGGTCAGAAAAAAAATGTTGAAAAAAAAAGAATATTTTCACTGGAAAACTTCCATTGTTTAGATGCTACATTTCTTAACTTTTTGAGTTTGAAAAAAATACTAAAAATCCTTTAAAAGTTTATACTTGAAGAAATAATTCTGTAAACTCTGAAGTAGAAATTCCCACTGAAATACTAAAAAAAAAAGAGAGAGAGAGAGAGAGAGAATGGAAATTTTCACGTTCACACTTGCTATTGCCACCACGTTGAGCAGTAAGCAGGGAAATCACAAAGGTGAGGTTACAAAGCTGCATGCGTGTATGATACACACCTGTAGCTGCACATGCATGCTCTACAGACGTATCTTTAATTACACATATCACTCCTTAGTCGTTTTTGTATCCCTCAGATTCTCTAAGTCATCCATTTCAAGCTTGAGAATTATCATGATCCAGTCCCAATCTGAAAGAATGAAATGAGTTTCAAACTCCCAAATAAATAAAAATAAGCTATTGGGTGAATATTATTATTCAGGTGTGGTCTTCAACTTCATCCTGACACCAGCCAACTCTTCATTTTTAAGGGAATGCTTATTTCTTCTTCATTTTTAAACTTGAAGGATTGCTTCTGAAATAGCAACTTTAAGAAATGGGTTGCAGATTAATATTCCTAGTCTGCATTTGTAGCTGTGTAGTGTCAAGTATATGCCTCTCAGGTAACTGGAGCCACTTGAGTTCCTGACCAAATGCTGTGTTGTCAGCTTGTCTGAAGAAAGGGCAGAGATGAGGCTGAGCACCTGTGAAAGGAATGATACGGCTGATTGTTTCAGTATTAACTAAGCCATCATGGTTGAAGACTGTGAGATCAGGCCAAGCAGAATTTCCCTGCATCAGGGCACACCCTGTAAATAGAGTCCTTGCTCTGCCTTTAGAAAATGTGCTGAGCAATGGCTGTATTTCCCCAAGGAGCTGCAGTGTGGGGAATCAGTTAGTCATTACATAACATGCAGAGAAACTGAGTTAACTTGAATATGTAATGCTTGGATTCTATATCCACTCACACATGACCTCTTTGAAGGGATGACCATCAGAATATAAGTTTAACTAACAAGAATTTGCTCTAAGTATGACATGTTATGTGCTTGGATCTAATTCTAATCTATGCTTACTCCCAAAGGAGTTTATACCAGTTGTGTAACGGTGTCTGTGTTCTTCTAATGGACACAAATGAAAAAGGCAATCTGCTCTGTTTCTGAATCAAATGTGTGGCTCTTTCCATAGGTCCACATTTGCTTATTTTTTGCAGGGTTTGGTTCGCAATATTTAGAACATATTGACATATATACAGGCAAACACACGTACCTGTGTACCTGTAAAATTATATTCCTAAATTGAATTTCACACACAAAACCTTTTAAACCCTTTGTTTAATCACTTGTCTCACACTTTGTAGAATTAGAATAATTATATTTTTCTTCTCTGGTGAAATGACAGCTTAATTCAATTTTTACTAGGAGATTCTAAATCATTAATCAAGTAGAGCACTATCATGGTCTTTTTAAATTACTCAGCAGAGTTTTGGGGGCTTTCACAAGTAGAGGCTAACATGGGTTGGAGCAAAAAGAAACAACTCTCTCTCCATGTTCCAGTAATTCAAATCCAACACTGCTTTGATGAGATTTATAATATTCTCATGGGAGCAGCAGAACACTCACTGACGATGAGTTCAAATTGCTTGCATCTTATTTATCTTAAAACCTGTCCCAGAATGTATTATTACATCATAGGCAATAATGTACTTTGTCAATTATAGGAAAAGTGGAATTTTATCAATTTGCTCATACTTACCGTTTCACTATAACACTGTAAAAATGACCGGTATGTATGTAAAACATTTTGGAGACCCTGGTAAGGAGCAGATATGGAGAGTCAGATTTACCGTTTTAAGAAATATTAACAAAATGAGGCTCCTATTTCAGTATATCCCTTGTCACTTTGCATTTGTTTTCAGGGTGGGTCTCTGATTTTCAACAGCAGGTGTTCATGTTGGGAGTTTGCAAGTCGTGTTTGGCACGTACATTCTCTGTGGGGAAAAATATCATAAAAAGCATGTTGTATGAAATGTTTAATGTTAGAAATAGAATCTCTTCTCTATTAGATTTATTTGCTTCAATCATCACTACCACTGTAAAAAAAATTGTCCATAAAAAGATTAAACGTTAAAAACAGAATGGAAGCAATAGATAAACACAATCTCTACTCCCCAGTGAAAAAATAAAATATGCAAATATTAAAATTAGGGGACCCTGCTTCTTTTCTCTCTTACACAATTGATTAAATTGTCACTGCTGGAGATTACATGGGGTTTTATTCCCTTTATGGCCATATTCAATTGGACAGACAGAAAAATATATTGCCACAGACGAGACCCACCACCTGGGTACACTGTGCTTCCAGTCGCCTGTAGAGATCTTGTCCAAAAAATATCAGCTACGCTTTTTTATAAAAAATATTAGACGTGATCATTTACAACAGATGTGCAATACAGTTCTTTCAAGTGTCAAGCTTCCAACTGGATTAAAAGTCTAATTTTTATTTCTGACTGTTCCTTAACTCAATTTCTATGCAGTCTTTACCAGCACACCCTTTTTATGTCTATAATAAACATATTTCATTCATTTTGCACGAAACTTTCATTTTTAAAATATGGACTGGACCAGTATAATGGCTTACTGGTTTAAAGCACTTAATTCACAGACCTGGCAATCTAAACTTGATCCCCAAAACTCATGCAGGAGTGTTAATGTTGCTCTCTGACCTTCTCATGCATGCTGTATGTGGCATAGACACACACACACACACACACACACACACACACACATTAATAATAATAACAATAATAATAAATTTAAGAATTAAACAATAAAATCAATAAAAAAAAATACATGGATTACCTATCTATCATTGTATGTCAACTAGCATCTGTCTTATTCACATCTTTTTTTTCCACCTTTTTTCTTAGCTTGTAAATTATTTTATTTCTTGACTTATCAATTTTAATTAAGAAACACCCCACCCACACACCACTGGCAACCCCGTTTGTCTGACTGTGTCTCCCACATGAATATATTTGTTTCTTATAAAAAGCAAAATTTTTAAAAAAGCTCAGACACAGAAATATTACCTTTGCCTGTTCATGGCTAGCCACGGTGC